>NC_057720.1:26472479-26483674 GCF_004010195.1 Chiloscyllium plagiosum | reverse complement strand
AAACACGATCAGAGACGTCACGTACCCTTGCACCTGGGAGGCAACATACCAATCGTGAGTCTCTCTCGTTCCCACAAAACTGCCTATCTGTGCCCCGAACTATCGCGTCCCCAATTACTATTGCTCTGCTCTTCTCCACCCTTCCCTTCTGAGCAATGGGGACAGGCTCCGTGCCAGAGGCCTGGGCCCCGTTACTTACCCCTGGTAAGTCGTACCCCCCCCAAGTATCCAAAATGGTATACTTGTTCTTGAGGGGAACGGCCGCAGTGGGTCCCTGCACTGGCTGCTTCCTCCCAGTCCCCCTCACTGTCACCCATCTATCTGCCATCTTTGGAGTTACTACTTCCCTAAAGCTCTGATCTATGCTCCCTCTGCCTCTCGAATGATCCTAAGTTCATCCAACTCCAGCTCCAGTTCCCTAACAGGGTCTTGGAGGAGCTGGAGATGGGTGCACTTCCTGCAAGTGTAATCGGCAGGGACGTCCATGGCATCCCTCACCTCAAACATGTTGCAAGAGGAACATTGCACTGCCTTCACTGCCATCCCTCTGAAAGTAACCTTTTATATAAAAAAAACTGGGTCTAAAGAATACAACAAGCAAAATGCAGCACTTCCTACTTACCACAATGGGTCTTATTATTTAGGTTAGAGGAGGAGGACGGGTGGGAGACACTACCTCTGTAGTGCCTCGGGTTCTTCTCCTGCGCGCTTTTAAAGGGAAAAAAACCTACCAGGCTGCCCCTCTAGTCTTCGTCACTTCCCCCTGCTGCTCCCGCTCTTTCTGTGAAGAGAAAAAAAACACCGCTGCCAACTACTGGTAAGTAATTTTAAAACAAACTGTCTTACCTTCGCTGCTGCTCGCACTCAAACTCATCCACTTTATCCTCGATCACAACGTTAATAGACAATAGGTGCAGGAGTAGGCCATTCTGCCCTTCGAGCCAACACCAACATTCATTATGATCATGGCTGATCATCCTCAATCAGGATCCTGTTCCTGCCTTATCCCCATAACTCTTGATTCCACTAACCTTAAGAGCTCTATCCAACTGTTTCTTGAAAGTATCCAGAGACTTGTCCTACACAGCCTTCTGGGGAAGAGCATTCCATACACCCAACACTCTCTGGGTGAAGAAGTTTCTCCTCAACTCTGTTCTAAAAGTGGCCTACCCTTATTTTTAAGATGTGTCCTCTGGTTCGGGACTCACACATCAGCGGAAACATGCTTCCTGCCTCCAATCTTTTAATAATCTTATACGTCTCAATCAGATCCCCTCTCAGCCTTCTAAACTCAAGCGTATACAAGCCCAGTTGCTCCAATCTTTTAGCGTAAAATCGTCCCGGGAATTGACCTCGTGAACCTATGCTGCACTCCCTCAATAGCCAGAACGTCTTTCCTCAAATTTGGAGACCAAAACTGCGCACAATATTCCAGGTGCGATCTCACCAGGGCCCTGTACAGCGGCAGAAGGACCTCTTCGCTTCTATACTCAATTCCTCTTGTTATGAAAGCCAACATGCTATTAGCTTTCCTCACTGCCTGCTGTACCTGCATGCTTGCTTTCATTGACTGATGTACAAGAACACCCAGATCTCTCTGTACTGCCCCTTTACCTATAAACTGCATCTGCCATGCATCCGTCCACTCACCTAGCCTGTCCAGGTCACCCTGTATTCTCCTAACATCCTCCTCACATTTCACCCTGCCACCCAGCTTTGTGTCATCAGCAAATTTGCTAATATTACTTTTAATACGTTCATCTATATCATTAATGTACATTGTAAAAACCTTTGACAACAGATTCTTCTTCCAGACACACGGAACAGCCATGGGGACCAAATTTGCACCCCAATATGCCAACATGCACAGGTTCGAACAAGATTTCTTCTCTACGCAGGACCTCCAACCAACACTATACACCAGGTACACTGACGACATTTTCTTCCTCTGGACCCATGACGAGGAGTCACTGATAAAATTACACAGTAATATCAGCAAGTTTCATCCTGCCATCAAACTCACCATGGACTACTCTCTACTATCTGTCTCATTCTTGGACACATGCATCTCTATCAAGGATGGACACCTCAGCAGCATACTCTACGCAAACCCACAGATAACCTCACAATGCCACACTCCTCCAGCTTCCACCCAAAATATATTGAAACAGCCATCCCCTATGGACAAGCCCTACGCATACCCAGGATCTGTCCAGATGAGGAGGAATGTGATGGGCACCTACTCAGAGGTGTCCTCACAGGAACGGGGTATGAAACGCAACTCATCGACCGCGCAGCTCTGACGTGCCACTGCAAACAGACAGGGCATCCTTCATTCCCAGTACTTCCCAGGAGCCAAAAACCTACGCCATGTTCTTCGCAGTCTGAAACACATTACCAAGAAGGATGAACACCTCGCCAAAACCTTCCCCCACACCTCCACTGCTCACCTTTAAACAACCACCAAACCTCAAACAGATCATTGTTCATAGCAAGCTGCCTGGCTTCCAGGACAACGGCATAGAATCCTGTCATGGTTGACGCTGCAAGATGTGACAGAGTGTGGACATGGATACCACCATTATGCATGGGGACACCTTCCACCATGTACGTGGCAGGTGCTCAGGTGACTCAGCCAATGTTGTCTATCCCGTATGCTGAAGGCAAGGATGCCCTGAGTCATCATGATACATTGGGGAAACTGAGCAAAGGCTACGGCAACGGATGAATGGGCATCCTGTCTTACAGCATCGTATTTACCCTTCCCCCAATTGTAAAACCTACCCTGTTGCACGCACCTATCTCTCTCCATAACCAAGGTGAAAGTCACAGAATTGTGGTCACCATCACCAAAATGTTCACCCACTAACAAGCCCAATCTGTTTCTCCACATCTCTGCTGCTATTGGGGGGCCTATAGTAAACACCCTACAAGGTGACTGCTCCTTTCCTATTTCTGACTTCAGCCCATACTACCTCCAACGGCAGATCCCCCTCGAACTGCCTTTCTGCAGCCGTTATACCATTTCTAATTAGCAATGCCACCCCCCTCCTTTTTTACCACCCTCCCTAATCTTACTGAAACATCTGTAACCAGGAACCTCCAACAACCATTCCTGTCCCTCTTCTATCCACTTGAGCGATACAGCAATGTGGTTGATACTTGGGCCAGTTAAGGATAAACAATAAAATACTGGTCGAGCCAGCAATGTTAACATTTCATTGGCGAACAGAAATGGTGAAGAATGCACCTCGCCTTTTATTTTAATTCCTCTAACTACAAGATCCAAAGTGTAATAGAGAATTCTATTTTGATCCCAATTGATGGTAACACGAGAGAGGTCAGATCCCAGAGGGAAACCTGGGATAGAGCAGAAGTGATGGTTTTTTTACAATTTGGTTACATGGTAGTTAGCTACTGAAGATGTTCACAAGAGGCTGTCAATATATTGTTACCACAAGGAAGAACGTTTGTTACACACAAACAAAACTATTACATCAAACAAGAACTAGCTGTACTGTTTTATTACTAATTTTAAAAATAAAGATTCACATCCTTATTCCTTAACAGCAGCCTTGCAGACCCTCAAACCTCAATGAAAGGGCACACTCTGTCTACAGTAAAAGCTCCTTTTGCAGTTAGAATGGCTGTACTGTGTTCATTACCAGAAGCAGAAAGTGCAGATGCTGGAGATCAGAGTTGAGAGTGTGGTGCTGGATAAGCACAGCAGATCAAGCAGCATCCGAGGAGCAGGAGAATCAACATTTCGGATGCTGCCTGACCTGCTATGCTTTCCCAGCACCATTCTCGACACTAATTATCCGAAGCCCTGTACATTAATTTGATAGTATTTCTTCAGTCCATGTCTCTGCCTGAGATTCTAAACGAGCTAACACAGATCACTTATTTTTCAACATCAGTACTTTAGACTCCTTTGCCACAGTCTATTGTTTCTGGAACTTCTCAGGATATTTTTCTCCTGTGCTGACTATTGAGGTGCACTACTGCTGGTGCAGGCCTTTACTCTCTGAAAGATGCCTGCACAATCACTGAGCTACTGGATGTTTCTCTGGCTTTCTGTTGAAGAACTAGTTTTGATCTTTAACATAAACAGAAGTCACACGACACCAGATTACAGTCCAACAGGTTTATTTGAAATCGCAGCACTCTGAAAGCTTGCGATTTCAAACAAATCTGTTGGACTTTAATCATGTGACTTCTGACCCTGTCCATCCCAGTTCAACACTGACACCTCCACTTCCTAAATAGAGAACGCCAATAGGTTTGACAGCATCTGGTGGAGAGATGAACAGAGTTAACATTTTGAGTCTGGTATGATTCTTCTTCAGGGTATGTTGCCCTAGTTTCTATCTTTTGTCTTCTTGTTTCATAGGGCACCTTGTTTCTATGCAACAGAGCACATTTTTTTTCTCTTCACCTCTTGTTAGCAAAGTGCTAAACTAATCAAAATGTCAGACACTTATTACCACTTCCAGGACTGAAATGTTAAATTATAACTAGGTCCTTCCTTTATATAAGAATCAAATGTAATGTTATATGTCCACTTTCGAACCCAATTTTCCAAATAATAATATAACAATTAATCATGATTCTTAATCACAATGGTCTGAATAATCCCTTTCTCATAGCATCTGATAGAACCAATATATCCCCAATTTGAAATTAGCTTTTTTCTGCCATTTGCTAAACTGCCTACATACAAGAAGTTTGTTTCACAGGTTATAATTCTTCACGCAAGAAGAATGCATCTATTCATCTTGGTCCTTGAGACATCTACTTCATGTACTGCTGCAAACCAACATGTTCTGAATTTAAGCTTTCTAATTAGAGATTGCATTTTCATCTTGCTATTTCAGCAAACCACCTGAAAAAAGCTTATCCTATGGTAGGCAAGGGCTACAATAATGTGGGCTTCTCCCCATTACAACACAGACAATAAGCAATGTTGCTCATCACCAGTGCTTTCTTCCCATTATGTTTGCCCATTGTGCTGGCCCAATAGTAACTTTCTAATTGATGAACAGGACTGTCCCTGGAGTCTAGTGCATTTTCTGTTCTTTTGCATAAAAGACCTGTTTCGTTTGCAAACTTTAATCTGCCAGCAAAAGGCACTTCATCTTGCAATGTAAAATCCACTTCAGAATGTCAAACCCCTAACAGGTCTAGTGATTGGAACCAGGTGGACCTCATTTTGATTTTCTCTTTCTCCCTACACTAACGGCAACAGCGGTAGTGCTTATTTCTCCCCAGCAACCGTATCATGTACATGTAGGTGTCGGACACAGTGAAGAAACAACGAGTGTAGAAAACTTTATTCATACCAGGTGGACCTCATTAACAGCAAAGTCCTTGATTGGGGTTGTTAACCTGGGCTAATTGGGACCGCCCTGGCTGGCCAATATAAACTGGGATATTTCCGCGGTTACGTTAGAGCCCGGGTGTCCTTGGAGAAGGAGCACGCGGTGTCGACCAACTCCCTGGAGTTGTTCAGGGAGAGGTGGGCGCCGCAGGGAGTGGAGTGCATCATTTCTCCCTCCAACTCTATTTTTATTTAGTCCCTACCCTTCCCTTCACTGTTTTGATCACACAGCACTAAAAAAAAGAAAAAAAAAGAAAAATGAAAAAAAAAAACTGGGATATGGATTCTCCTCAGTTCAGGAGTCTGACTCTTGAGCTGACTGGCCGCAGATGGTGTACTGTATGTAACTTAATAAAGAGTGACGGCAATGTGATACCGGCCTCTGTATTTATCTTTCAAGTTTCCATTTTGGTAATCATCTACCAGCTAGATTGTCCATTCCTGAGCTTTGTTTTGGGTATTTCCCCTTCTCTTGGTGTGGATTCCTGGAACTGGCCCTGCAATTAACCATTACTAGGTTTCACTTTAAGATTTTTACTTTGAAGTTTGCTCATTGTTACGGTGGTGTAGAATTAAGAGTTTTAAATTCTTGAGTGAACAGTAGTAACAGACTTTGTTGAACATAAATTAAATGTGGAGGGGTAGTAACAGAGGGCATCTTATCTGGAGCCCTGCAGACCTCGAGTGATGTGACCTGATAGCACCGTGGTATAGTTCCTTTCTCATGTAGAATCATAGAGTCCTTCAACACAGAGACAGGCCCTTTGGCTCAAATTAATCCATGCCAATCAAAATGTCCACGCTAACCCCATTTCCCTGCACTTGCCCCAGATGCTTCTAATTCTTTCATATCCATGTACTTGTCCAAATGCCTTTTAAATGTTGTTAATGTACCTGCCTCAACCACTTCTGTTGGCAGCTCATTCCATATGTGTGTCATCCTCCCTTTTTAAAAAAAGTGCCCCTCAGGTTCCCTTTTATTCTTTCTCCTCTAACCTTAAACTGATGCCCCCTACTCCTCGATTCCCAACCCTGGGAAAAAGACTGAGTGCATTCACCCTATTCATGCCTCTTATGATCTTATATGCCTCTTATGATCTTATACACCTCTACAACCCCCTCAGTCTCCTAAGTTCTAAAGAAAAAAGTCCTAGCTTGTCCAACGTCCGTTTTACTCAGACTCTTGAGTCCTGGCAACATCCTTGTAAATTTCTTCTGCATTCTTTCCAGTTCAATAATGTCCTTCCTGTAAACAAGGTGACCAAAATTGAATACAGTACTCCAAGTGCGGCCTCACCAATGTCCTGTATATCTGCAACATAACTTCCCAACGTCTATACTCCATATCCTGACTCATGAAGGCCAGTGTGCTAAAAGCCTTCTTCCCTGCCCTGCCTACCTGTGCCATCACTGTCAGAGAACTATGAACCTGAACTCCAAGATTCCTCTGTTCCATTACACTTTTTAAGGCCCTACCATTCACATGGAACTCCTATCTTGATTCGACTTCCCAAAATGCCAGACCTTACATTTATCTATATTAAACTCCATTTGCCATTTCCCGCCCACTTTTCAGCTGATCAAGGTCCTGCTGTAATTTCTGATAACCTTCCTCACTGTTCAAGGTACTATCTACAACTTACTAATCATGTACATTCTCATTCAAATCATTGATATAGATAACAAAAAGTAAAGGGCCCACCACTGACCCCTGAGGCACTCCAGTAGTCACAGGCCTCCAGTCTGACAAGCATCCTTCCACTATTACCCTCTGCTTCTACCATCAAATCAATTTTGTATCAAATTTGTCAGCTCACCCTGGAATCTATGTGATCTAACCTTCCAGAACAGCCTAGCATGTGGAACCTTATCAAAGGTCTTACTGAAATCCATACAGACTACATCTACTGTCCTGCCCTCGACCACCTTCCTGGTCACTTAAAATAACTCTAACAAATTTGTGAGGCATGATCTCCCACTCACAAAGCCATGTTGACTACTCCTCATCAAACCCTGTCTTTCCAAGTGGATGTGTATCTTTTCTCTCAGAATCTTCTCAAGTAACTTACCCACCACAGATATTAAGCTTACTGGTCTATAGATCCCAGGTTTTTCTTTGCAACCCTCCTTGAATAATGGCACAACATTTGCTACCCTCCAGTCTGATGCAAAAGTGTCAAACTGGGCTCCTGCAATTTCTTCCCTAGCCTCTTGCAGTGTTGTTGGATATCTCTGGTCAGGACCAAGGTATTTTTCACCTTTGTACATTCTGATACATCTAACACCTCCTCTACTGTGATATTGACTGTCCCCAAGATATAACCTCTAGCCTCCCAAGTTCCCAAGTCTTTCTCCATGGTATGTTTAGTGCCTCAAATTAACCAGGATTTGCAATGACACGAAATATTGGAAAATATGATTAGCTACAATGTAGAAACATGCCCTTCAACCCAACGAGTCTATACTGTCTCTCCAAAGAGTAACCCACTCAGACCCATGTCCCTCTGACTAATGCATCTAATACTATGGGCAATTTATCACAGCTAATTCACCTGACCCACATATCTTTGGACTGTGGGAGGAAACCGGAGCAAACCCACGCAGACACAGGAAGAAAGTGCAAACTCCGTACAGACGGTCACCCGAGGCTGGGATTGAACCTGAGACCCAGGTGCTGTGAGGCAGCAATGCTAACCACTGAGCCACCGTGCTGCCCAGGAGAAGGACACAAGTGTATAGACAGGTTGAGTTTTTAAAAAATTCTTTCATGGGATGTGGACATCACTCACAAGATAGCATTTATTACGTGTCACTACCTGCCCTTGAATTGAATAGCTCACCAGCCTATTTCTGAGAGTAGTTAAGAGTCAGTCACTGAGGGTGATTGCTGTGGGTCTGGAGTCACAGGCCAGGTAGAGATGGTAGATTTCATTTGCTGAAGGACAGTGTTGAATACCATGGGTCTTTATGACAAAAAGTGATCATTTCACTCACTGCAGATGTTGCTGTACCTGTTGAATATTTCTGGCATTTCTGTCTTTATTTCAGATTTCCACCTTCAGCATTTCCAAAGAGCTTTTGTCGCAACTGTACAAGGAAGTGGTTGGACCATGTCAGGAGTAAAATTAGCAATTTTGGCCTCTTTATCTAAAGAAGGACTTAATGCCTTTCAAAGAAGGAGTGTAATAAAGGTTCATACCTCTGTGGCTCCTGGAATGAGGTGGATAGCTATCTGAGGAAAGATTGAGTCATCTTGACCAATATTTCCTGGAATTTGGAAATTTTACTGGTGATCTTGTTGAAATATACACAGTTTGTAAGGAATTTGACAGTATAGAAAGAGTAAATGTTTTTTTCTGGCTGTTGAATCTAAAACATAGGGTCATAGCCTCACACCAAGAGGTTAGCCACTTAGGACTAGATCAGGGGGAATTTCTACCACATTCAAAGTTTGGGAGAAGATTTGTAGCTCGGGTGCTTGTTGTTGTGGTTCTTTTCGCCGAGCTGGAAATTTTTGTTGCAAACGTTTCGTCCTCTGTCTAGTTGACATCCTCAGTGCTTGGGAGCCTCCTGTGAAGCGCTTCTGTGGTGTTTCCTCCAGCATTTATAGTGGCCTGTCCCTGCCGCTTCCGGTTGTCAGTTTCAACGATCCGCATCCACGAACATCAACTAGCCACGAAACGACACGACCAGCTATCCCTAGTAGCCACACACGCAGACAACAAGCAACATGAATTCGACTGGGACAACACTACCAATATAGGGCAAGCGAAACAAAGAACAGCCAGGGAATTCCTAGAAGCATGGCACTCATCCACAAACTCCACCAACAAACACATCGACCTGGACCCAATAAACCAACCACTACAGCGGACAGTTGAAACTGACAACCGGAAGCGGCAGGGACAAGCCACTATAAATGCCGGAGGAAACACCACAGAAGCACTTCACAGGAGGCTCCCAAGCACTGAGGATGTCACCGAGACAGGGGACGAAACGTTTGCAACAAAAACTGCCAGCTCGGCGTGCAACTTCGTTTGTGTGTGTTGGGGTGGTTGCTTTCATAATTCAGGACTTGGTCTGTGTGTGTGGCTTTCCTGTATACCTTTGTGGTGAATTCTCCGTTCAGTGTTCTCTGCCCTCCTTATGTTCTGTTGCTACCCTTGGATTCTGAAATAAAGGACCTGTAAGTTCCATTAGGGTGTTTCAAATAGCAATAAAGTGGAACAAGGGCAGGTAGTGGTATATTTTTGGGAGTACAGACACGACGGGCTGAAGGGCCTTTTCTGTACTATCTGATTCTAACAAAGGTTTTTATTTAATTACCGGAAGTCTGTGTCCTGTGGCATGCCACAGAATTCAGTGCTGGATCCCTTGCTGTTTGTTGTATATACTAATGATCTAGAATATTGGAGGTTGGATCAGTAAGTTTGCCATTGACGCAAAAATTGGCAGTGTGTTAAAAAGCGAGCAGGAAAGCCTTAGATGACAGGACTATGTAGCAGGGCTGGTACAACCGACTTAACAATGGCAAATGGAATTTAATCTTGACAGGTGTGAGGTGATCCATTTTTGGGATCTAACAAGGCAAGGGAGTACAATCGGAATGTTCGAACCCCAAGAAGTATAGAGCATCAGAGGGACCTTCAAAGTAAAACTGCTCACAATACTTCATCTGGATCCTGGCAGTGTCTGTGGAGAGAGAGCAGAGCAGTTTCAGCCTGAAGAAGGGTCACTGGAATCAGACATTAGTTCAGTTGACTTTTTGTATCAGAGGGACTTCAGTGTGCACACCCGAAGGTCATTGACAACAGCACGACAGGTAGATAAGTTAGTTGAATGAGATGGGATACTTGCCTTTATTAGACAAGGCATTGAATACAAGAGCGAGCAGGTTACAATAGAGCTGTATGTAATGTTAGTTAGCCCCGAGCTGAAGTACTGTGTGCAGTTCTTTTTGGCACACAATAGGAGGGATGTAATTATGTTACAGGGAGTGCAGAAGGGATTTATCATGATGCTGCCTGAATTGCTGTGATTCAGCTATTAAGAGAGACTAGATAGTCCAAGGTGGTTTTCATTAAAACAGTGAAGGTTGAAGGGGGATTTAATTGAGTTTTACAAAGTTTTGAGGAGCATAGTTAGGGTAGATATGGAAGAACTATTCTGCTTAGAAGACTGTTCAATAGCCAGGGACACACTTTAAGGGAAGGAGTAGGAGGCTTAGAAGAGGAGGTTTGAGTAAAAATATTTTCATCTAGAGGGTTGTGAAAATTTGGAACTCACTGCCTGAAAATGTAATATAGGTGGGAGACCTCAAGATATTGGAGAAGTATTTAGATAGACTTACAAGACATACAGGCCAGATTAGGGATAGTCAGCACGGTTTTCTGTGAGGGAAATCATGTCTCACAAACTTGACTGAGTTTTTTGAAGAAGTAACAAAGAAGATTGATGAGGCAGAGCAGTAGATGTGATCTATATGGACTTCAGTAAGGCATTTGACAAGGTTCCCCCATGGTAGACTGATTAGCAAGGTTAGATCTCATGGAATACATGGAGAACTAGCCATTTGGATACACAACTGGCTCAAAGGTAGAAGACAGAGGGTGGTGGTGGAGGGTTGTTTTTCAGATTGGAGGCCTGTGACCAGTGGAGTGCTACAAGGATCGGTGCTGGGTCCTCTACTTTTTGTCATTTACATAAATGATTTGGATGCGAGCATAAGAGGTACAGTTAGTAAGTTTGCAGAAGACACCAAAATTGGAGGTGTAGTGGACAGCGAAGAAGGTTACCTCAGATTACAACAGGATCT
>NC_057720.1:26465912-26472190 GCF_004010195.1 Chiloscyllium plagiosum | reverse complement strand
TTTCTCTGGGGTCGGGGAGTCCAGAACTAGAGGGCATAGGTTTAGGGTGAGAGGGGAAAGATATAAAAGAGACCTAAGGGGCAACCTTTTCACGCAGAGCATGGCTCGTGTATGGAATGAGCTGCCAGAGGATGTGGTGGAGGCTGGTACAATTGCAACATTTAAAAGGCATTTGGATGAGTATATGAATAGGAAGGGTTTGGAGGGATATGGGCTGGGTGCTGGCAGGTGGGACTAGATTGGGTTGGGATATCTGTTCGGCATGGACAGGTTGGACCGAAGAGTCTGTTTCCATGCTGTACACCTCTATGACTCTATGTGACTGGAATAAAATGTTTAATGAACAGCATGGACCAATGGGCTAAAGGACCTCTTTCTATGCTGTAAATACTCTGATTCTGTATTTTTAAACAATACTGAAAAGAAGGAAGTAATAATAATGTTTAATCCTTTCCTTCATTTTTTCACATACAGCTTTTCCTTTTTTTCAACATTTACATTTTACTATTTTAACTTATATTGCATATCATTTCTGCTTGGAGTCATAGACGCATACAGCATGGAAACAGACCCTTTGGTCTAACTAGTCCACAACAACTATGTTCCTAAACTAAACTAGTCCCATCTGCCTGTGTTTGGCCCATATCTCTCCAAACCTTTCCAGTTCATGTGGTTATCCATATGTCTTTTAAATGTTGTAATTGTACCTTGATCCATCACTTCCTCATTTCACATAGTAACCACTCCACAAAAAAAAGCATTGCCATTCATGTCCTTTTTCAATTTTTCTGCTCTCACTTTAAAAGTATGCCCCCTAGTTTTGAACCCCTCCACCTTAGGGAAAAGACCTTTGCTATTCACCTTCTCTATGTCCCTCATGATTTTATAAACTTCTATATGGTCATCCCTCAACCTCCTACACCATGGTAAAAAATGTTCCAGCCTATTTTTTATATCTCAAATCCTCCATTTCTGGCAATATCTTGGTAAATCTTTTCTGAACATTCTCCAATTTAAGGATATCCTTCCAATAACAATGGAGCCAGAACTGCACGCAGTACTCCAGGAGAGGCCTCATCAACATCCTGTACAACCTCAACATGATGTCCCAACTCCTGTACTCAAAAGTCTGAACAATGAAGGCAAGCATGCTAAATGGCTTCTCAACTACCCTATATATGATGCAAACTTCAAAGAATTATGTACTTGAACTCCTAGGTCTCGCTGTTCTACAACACTATCCAATATCCTGTTTTCAATTGTATAAGTCCTGTCCTTGTTTGTATTACCAAAATGCAATACCTCTCATTTATCCAAATTAGACTCCATCTGCCATTCCCCAGCCCATTGACCCATTGATGAAGTTCACTTTGTAATTTTGGAAACCTTCTTCACTGTCCACTATGCCACCAATTTTGCTGTCATCCACAAACTTACTAGCCATACCTCATATACTCTCATCTGAATTATTTCTACTAACGACAATCAAAAGTGCACCCAGTATGATCCCTGTGGAACACCGCTGATCAAAGGCCTCCAGTTTTAAAAACAACCCTCCATCTCCAAACAATTTTGTAGCCAGTTGGCAAGGTCACCCTGAAAGCCTTGTCATATAACTTTATTAATTAGGAGAAAGTGAGGACTGCAGATGTTGGAGATCAGAATCGAAAATTGTGGCGCTGGAAAAACACAGGTCAGGCATCATCGATGTTTCAGGCATAAGCCCTTCATCAAGAATGTGGGCCCACATTCCTGATGAAGGGCTTTTGCCCGAAATGTCGATTTTCCTGCTCCTCAGATGCTGCCTGACCAGTTGTGCTTTACTAGTGCCACATTTTTCAACTTTATTAATTAGTCTACTGTGCAGAATCTAATCACAGGCTTTACTAAAGTCTAAATAAACAATTTACTCTCAGCGCGCTTCAGAGAACATCTCCAGGACACCCGCACTAACCAACTCCACCGCCCTGTGTCCAAACACTTCAACTCCCCCTCCCACTTCACTGAGGACATGCAGGTCCTGGGTCTCCTCCATCACCACTCTCTAACCACCTGATGCGTGGAGGAAGAACGCCTCATCTTACACCTCAGGACCCTCCAACCCCATGGCATCAATGTGGATTTCACCAGTTTCCTCATTTCCCCTCCCCCCAACCCCATCCCAGTTCCAACAGTCCAACTCAGCACCACCCTAATGACCTGTCCATCTTCCTTTCCACCTATTGGCTCCACCCTCCCCTCCGACCTATTACCATTAACCTCTCCTCCATCCACCTATCACACTCTCAGCTACCTTACCCCTAGTCTCACCCGCCTCCCATTTATCTCTCCACTGCCTATGCTCCGAGCCTCTTCCCTGATGAAGGACTTTTGTCTGAAATGTCCATTCTCCTGCTCCTCAGATGCTGCCTGACCTGCTGTGCTTTTCCAGCACCACACTCTCGACTCCAAATAAATATTGCCTACCGAGCTGCTCTCAATCTTTTTGGTTGCTATTTCAAAAAAAACCTCTAAGTTTGTAAGACATGATTTCCCTCACACAAAATCATGCTGACTATCCCTAATCAATCTTTTCCTCTTCAAATGCATGCAAATGCCTGCCTTCCAGAATCATCTCCAGCAAGTTGCCCACCACCAATGTCAGACTCACAAGTCTCTAGTTCCCAGGCTTCCCCTTACAGACTTCCTTAAATAGAGTTGTTTATATTGGATATCAATTAGCTTCCTTACCAGTCTGCTATTACCCTGTAACTGATCTAAAGCTGAGATTCCCATGAGCTCAGAGTTTAGTTATATTCACAGCTTTTCAGCCAATAGTGTTAACATTTAATTTCTGTATGTTTTCAGGTAATAGTCCAAACTTCTGTCTTTTTATGCATGTGCTATCTTACACTTCAAGCACTTGATTAGAATCTTCAGTCATGACACACAGGTTACAACACTGTTAAGCTTAGCTATGAGCAGCACTCTTAATGTTGGAATTCAAGAAAACAAATCATACATTTTGTGAAATATTCCCACAAAATTACAAATCTCTGCAAAACATCTCTGACAAATTTCTTTGTTTTCAAACTCCACTACTCTGGAATCAAGGGAAAATCACTCAATTGAATTGCCTACCTGCAGATGATACAGTGATGTGTGATGAGGAATCACCATCTCCTTGAGATTTTTCTATGGCGTGCCACCCAACAACTGTGTTGGGACCTTTAGTCTTTTTGACAGACACAAACAACTTTCCCAACAAATTAAAAATCAGAGTATGACTATTTGTATGGTTTACGCATCAGGAAAAACTCACGATATATCAGTTCAGTGTCAGATGATTATCAAGTGTAGCATAACTGTCAGGACCATTGGAAGATAGTATTTTTTTGGTATCAAATGCTATGTCATGGATATCATCAATAAAAGGAATCACCATCAGATAGCTTTAAATTATGTAATACATTTCTCTGATAGATAAATACACTGTACCTGACTGTTCATCTTTAAGTAAATCTTCAAACAGGGTTCCACATTCTGCAGATAACCATCAAACAAACTGGATTCCTGGATTTCTGAGAAGGAATCCTTGGTATTGCAATGGAAACATCAGAGATATTGTTTATCAAACTTCTGTTTGTCCAAAGCTGGATTATGCAGTATGTGTCTGGATTCCTTACATGGCAAGAGATATGAATAAGATTGAAGTGATCCAAATCAGCCTGGAAAATACATTCGTATTCCTTGATCAAAGATTTGGAATCAGATTCATTACAGCAAAGGAGGAAAAGGAAATAGACAAACAAGTTAGAATTGAGCTTGCAATAATTGACATAAACACACATATGGTGCCCTCTAGCAATGTCGGAGTATGAGGTAGTTGTCCACACAAACTATAAAGACAATTTGATTCCAAGACAGTACACCACAATCTTTCTTCCCATGGTGAAGATTTCCCAAAGCAGCCTATTTCACTGTCAAATAGCTTAAGTAAAAGTTGAAACTTAAAATAGGTGTCAAGCTACCTCCAAGCTCCATTGTATAAAACTTGCCATTGTATAAAATTTGCCATTGTATAAAACAAATTTGCACAATTTACATAGTATTTTGCTGAAGTTACCATATAGATATTTGCAGTTCCTTAAATTGCAGTATGGTGCCAAGCTAAAGAAGCCCTTATTTTCCACTGACTGTGAATTTTGTTATTTAACCTTCAAACCCTAATTACCTTTCCCTTTGATTTAAATCTCAACATTTGACCTTTCTAAATTATACATTTCACACTGTTAAAATATTCATCTTTTGCCTGAGTCTTATATTAGATTAACCATTTATTTTAAAATGGTCAACTAATACATACAGAATTATCTTTTCCAAACTTTAAACCATTTTTGAAAATACTTGGCGATTATTCTACCTCTTCTCATTTTCCCTAATTTTCAACCCTACACTTCGATATTACAAGCAAATGATGTTGATATATTAAAGATATCTAGTTACCATAAAACTAGTTCTGTTAGGTCATAACTGGCATTGATTAAATGTAGAGGACAAAACACCCATAACATGGTGGACAATAATAACATTAGGATATCAATATTTGCAAATGATCGCCAACATATTAAAGTTTATCTCAATTTGTCTACTAATAAAAGTCCAATAGTAACATTTCCCACATAAGTTGCAACATTGTAAAGTGGTCTGGGAACTTCCTTATAACTGTACTTGTAACTGCAATGAGATAGGTTAGAGCCTCCAGCTCAATGATTCATACTGGGATTTGTTCTGTTGGTATTTTCAATCTGACAAGCCAGTTAAAATAGTGAAATTTAATTCTATGGATTCCACATTGCAGTCCCAAAATGTGCATATATTGTGTGTATTCTTATAACCATTGGGATTCATTTTGTGATTTGGAATTTCTGTATTTCAATCACCTGAATTCAAGTGAGGTCTTTCTGATTCATTCTTGACAGCTGACTTCATGTCATGTCAATAAAAATCTTGCTGCAGAAGGACCTAATACTAAGATGGTAACAGTGTATGAATAATGCAAAACAGCTTTGAGAAATGTTACGAATTGGGAAGCACGGACAGAAACTAATTCTTGTTAAATAGATGGAGATGACAATGAATGAATGAATGAATGAATGATAGTGAGCAAAGGGTTCAATAAAATTATTTTAACATAATTTTTTGAACATTGCTTGTAATAAAATTAGCAATATCTGAAGCCAACAACTTTTACGAACATGACAGGATAATGATTATAAGTAGATGATGAGTGAGTGATGGAAAAGCAGAGCGAAAGCTAAGTATGTGGATGCTCGAAATCTGAAATATAGACAGAAAATTATGCAGCGGGTCAGTCAGCATGAGAGAGAGAGAGATATGCAATTAACACTGTAGGCTATGGACCTGTCTCCAGATCATCATCCCACATTGAACATCAAACAATTTTTTTTTCCAGGACTGTCACTGACCTTAGCTCCTCTCAAGATGGTTTCTCCACAATTTTGCCAAACTTGAAGAACCTGCTTCTATTTCCCTTCTAAAGTACACCAACAGCACTGTCATTGTTGGACCCATTGTTTCAGCTAATTCTTGCACCAGTGAACCTGCTTTCTCTGCCCACCTGGACCTGTCCTCCTTACATCCATGCTGATAGGCTGGGAACTCCAGAATTTTGACTCATTGACAGTGAACGAACTGTGCCAAAGTTCCAAGTCAGGATGGCATCTAGTTCGGAGAGGAATCTGCAGGTGATGGTGTTCCTGTGAATCAGCTGGCCTTGTCTGTCTTTTATGTTTTCTGTGTAAACATGAGTTACCTTCATGTTCTGTCTTTGATTTGTTTGCCACTTCCCTTAATATAGTGTCAGCTTGTTCTCAAACATTCCACCAATGGGTATAGTTGTTCTCAATCTACTCTCTAGTGCCCCATGATTTTGAACACTTCAAATCTCCTCACAACCTTCTCATGTCCTAGAGCAACCCAGCTTCTCCAGTCTATTTACATAATTGAAGTATCTCCTTCCTGGAGTCATTCTTGGAAATTTGTTCAGCTTCCATTGTCCACAACAAACAGAGAATCCCAACATCCTGTGTGTTTTTGTTTTCCTTCTCTTTTGAGACTCTGCAAAAAAAGCCAGTCTGCTTTGGGAACTGTGACTTGCTGAACAATGGACCTTAAATAGGAAGGTGTGAGTAAGCTGGGTAGCTCTTCCATTGATCAAGGAGAAAGTGAGGACTGCAGATGCTGGAGATCAGAGCTGAAAATGTGTTGCTGGAAAA
>NC_057720.1:26445370-26465880 GCF_004010195.1 Chiloscyllium plagiosum | reverse complement strand
GCTTATGCCCGAAACGTCGATTCTCCTGTTCCTTGGATGCTACCTGACCTGCTGCACTTTTCCAGCAACACATTTTCAGCTTCCATTGATCAACACAGATAAGATGGGTTGAATATCCTCTTTCTACATTGTAAAGTCTATTATGCTGCGTGAGACTTGTTTATCACTGACTACTGCTTTATAGTGCATTTGAAGCAGGTGGACTATCTGCAGTTTGTCACAATTTTCTCAACCGTCTATCAGGGAGAAAGAAACATACATTTTTTACCTGCAATCTAATGTACTATATTCCATATTCCTCATGCAGCTTCTATCTTGGAGAGATGATCTGCAGAAAAGCTGCACTTGAACATTTCCATCTGTCTCTGAGCATGGTCTTGATCATTCTGTGGTTGATATTTTAAATTCATCTGCTTACCTGTCTGTCCTTTCAACCCATGCTCCCCCCACACAGCTCAAACTAGACTTCAGGAATAGTGGCTGATGTTCTCTTGCTATGACTGATGTCCTGTTGCCGAGACTAAAGTGGGCCTGGAGTCCACCTAGAATAATAGCTAGACTGCAGGGGCATGGCTACCTAATGAAGGATGAAGCATTGGATTCCCACTCAGTCAGGCTTTTCTGAGGCCCAACAGCTTTGGCCTCATCACCAAGGGTGAGGTCTATTACTGAGACCTCATTTGAGGTTCCTGTTGTTCCTGCAGCTGGGGAACCACTTGGGAAAACATTGGGGAGGCATCTCCTGTGGTTCCTGGCATTTTACTGATTCCCCATTCCCTCCCCACCACCACACTACCAATGGCAAACCCCCATTTCTTCATCCACTACCTGGGGACTGGTGAGCTCTTTGTGCATTTCCTCATCTTCTGGACATTTTGCAGTGTGCACACTGACTTTATCAAATTCATACTTAATTAGGTCTCTGCTTTAGGAAGAGCTACCCAGCTTACTCACACCTTCTTGTACAAGGTCCATTGTTCAGCAAGTCACAACTCCCAAAGCAGATTGGTTTTTTTTTGCAGAGTCTAAAAAGGGTGGCACGGTGGCTCAGTGGTTAGCACTGCTGCCTCACAGTGCCAGGGGCCTGGGTTTGATTCCTGCCTCGGGTGACCATCCGTGTGGAATTTGCACATTCTCCCTGTGTCTGCGTGAGTTTCCTGTGGGTGCTCTGATTTCCTCCCACAATCCAAAGATGTGCTGACTAGGTGAATTGGTCATGCTAAATTGCCCTATACTGTTAGGTGTATTAGTCAGGAGTAAATGTGGGAATGGGTCTGAGTGGGTTACTTTTCAGAAGATTGGTGTGGACTTGTTGAGCCGAAGTGCCTGATTCCATACTGTAGGGAATCTATTGTAATTTTCAGGACTTTTCCATGTCCATATTCTACCACATTTCCAACTTTTAGAGAGCAGCTTTACTTAACTAACATAAAAGCAAAATATTGCCGAAGTGTAATTAAAACAGAAACTTCACAGTTCTGGTCGCATTTGTCAAGAGAGAAACAGAATTAATGTTTCAAGTCCAATAACTCTTTTTCAGAACACGACTGAATGTTTGCTACTATCTTATCCTGATCTTTGGGATTTCTTCAGATTTTACTTTTGCAGCAATTAACACTTTCTAAGTTAAAACTCACACGACTCCACATTATTTGAATGAACCTGTTGGACTGTAATCTGGTGTTGTGTGATTTTTAACTTTGAGGAGAAAGTGAGGTCTGCAGATGCTGGAGATCAGAGCCGGAGATGTGTTGCTGGAAAAGCGCAGCAGGTCAGGCAGCATCCAGGGAACAGGAGAATCGACGTTTCGGGCATAAGCCCTTCCTGAAGAAGGGCTTATGCCCGAAACGCTGATTTTTAACTTTGTCCACCCCAGTCCAACACTGGCACCTCCATATCGTAACACTTTCTGGGCAGAGGTATATGACTTTAAACTCACATCAGCTGGTGTTTGTGGAAAATGGGAAACTTTATTATTGTAATGACCTAACTGAATCGGCAGCATCATTTATGTGCTTCTCTTATCTACAGACAGTTGAAGAATAAAGACTTTTCTCAATGTGTGACTAAGATTATAAATTACAAGTCAAGCTTATCAAAAGAAAATAGACAACAATGTAATCAATATAAGCCACAATTCTTTTGGTTTCAGGATATTTTAAAAAGGCACAACACTTTGCAGACTTCCTTCCCAGTAAAACTTGACCTGTTAATCTGTAACATGAATGGAGATGTGTGAATGAAACACTTGCCCTGCTGTAGCCAGGTGGACATTTGGACTTCAATAGGCCTCAAAGAGCTGAAGAGTAATAGCAAGTTACCAAAATACATCTCTCTGCCTGAGAACTGGAGCTGCCTGTCATCTCCTCCCACAGATTTTTTTGATTGACCGTCAGCTGCTGTGAGAAGCTGCCACTCCACATCATTTCTCTCAGGCACCTGGACTGTCAATTCCTGCTGCAGATGAAATGATACATAACCTGAGCCCCAAAACAGGCCAACACAAATTTATTTGGTCTAAAGGTACTTTAGCCTTGATGAGATAATTTCAGGACAAAGCAGGCTTGTCAACAAGGATGCCACTAACCTAATAGCAATCTGAGGCCTTACAATAAGCTGATTTTAATGTCAAGTAATTGAGACTGAAGTAGATTGTTCATAACCTTGCACATTTTGTCATATTAAAGACGCCATTTATTGCTGTTGACAGTCCCATGCATCCAGCAATACTAGATTCACCCTGCCCCAGTGATCCAGTCTCAACCTGCTGGAATGTCTCCCCTCACTATGAACTCCGATAACCCCATATTCTCTCATTCCAAGATCTAATTTCTCTTCTGGAATCTCACCCTCACAATCCAATCTTTCCCGCCATGATCATTCCTTCCCTGCTCCAGACCAAATTGCTGGGTACAGCCCTCAGTCTGCCAATTCAAGCTGCGTGTATTCCTGACCTGAGGTTGCACTCCCTCTCAAATGGCCAGCTGCTGAGCAGGGATTGGAATATTAACAAATTCCAATTGTTTCACGGAAAGTAACAGAAAGGAGCCCTCGATTGTGCTCCTGATTTGTTTGTTTTTTCAATTTATTTCATTCAGTTGGTTATAGTCCAGTAAGTGTTGACCTCTGATGCGAAATGTTAATATGCACTTTGCATCAATGTAATTTAGCTTTCACATTTCAACAGGCACTTAGAATAAAGATTCAGTGAAGAAGGCACCTTTGCAATTATGTAGGAACATGTTCACGCTCTGTTTCCTTTGTACTTGCAATCACACATAACTACAATGATAGTCTCATGCTAAGACCCCTGAAAACAAGTGATTTCTCTCTTTGCACTGGCCTCTGGTGCATCGTGTGGAGCTACAGCTCAGCTTAGTTTTCTTCAAACTATCATTTGTATGAATGCAGGAAACATAGAAAAATTTACTGATCTTAAATTACCTCAACTAATTTCAACCCATGTGACCCATCGCTGGCAACTTCAGTAAGTTTATTGATTATAATGACTTTAGGGAGCGATTGATTAAATACTTTGACAAAATACCTTTTGACAATGAACAGTAGCTTTGATCGATTATCAGTTTATCTGGCATGCTTTGGCAACATGTTTTACATGCCACATCCTTTCCATCTTTTGTCTTGCGAAATTAAAATGGAAACGAAATGTGTATGGTGTTATAGCTCATTAGTTTACTTATGCGATTTGCCAATGAGTGCTGCAATGCTGTGTTTTACTTTTGATTTCTGTACTCTCAGGCAGGCTGGGAGTGAGTCTGCTCAATGGAGGTTTGTCCCCATAGGGAAGAAGAGAAAGGAAATTAGAGGTCATGTGAACTCAAGGGTGACATCGGCAGTGGGCAGAAAGGAACCCCCTCAGTTGGAAAGTGTAGAAGGTTCTCAGGGGATTACATTCAGAAGGAGGTAAACCCCAAGCTCAGCAACAAATTGTTAATTTAAAAGCACTCTAACTTAGTTTAAACCATAATGGAAAACATTAACCACTTTTAGGATAAATTGTTTCTAATAAAAAAACACTTCTTCTAGCTTTGCAGACTTAACTGTACAGCAGACAGAGAAGTAAGAAGCTAAAGTGGAAGGCAGTAAATCAAGGGCAAAAAATAAATTGGGATATAATTGCTGGATGACTAAATGCAGGAAGTGAGCATCCAAAGGAATTCAATATATAGGAAAAACGGAAACTAGGTAAATTGTTAGGAAAGAAGAAAATCAATGCAAAAGTGAGGAAGGATGTGTCTGGATAAGAGACACCTCGTGATAGAAAATGTCGGTGGGGTTGTTCATAGTCCCCAAACAGTAGCAGCTACCTGATGAAGGAGCAGCTCTCCAAAAGCTTGTAGATCCAAATAAACCTGTTGGACTATAACCTGGTACTGTGAGATTTTTAACTTTGTGCACCTCAGTCCAACACCAGCACCTCCACATTTAGCACAGATGAAATGGGAGGCATTAAACAGGAGATTAGAGATGTATACAGTAAGGGTACGACTGTAAACATGCATGGTTCTATTCTACATATAGACTGGACAATCCAAGATAGTAATAATTCTGTGGAGGAGGAAATCCTGGAGTGTATTTGTTGTTCTTTTCTGACCAGTATGTTGAGGAACCAACTCAAAGAGCAGTTTATCATGCAGTGAAAAAGAATTTCTTAACAATTGTGTCTGTGTGAGGTCCATTGTGGAGGAGAGACCATAACATTGTAGAATTGTTCACTTGGATGAAATGGTTGTTTTGTACTCACTCATGCGATGTGGGATCTCTGGCTGGGCCAGCATTTATTGCCCATCTTTAGTTGCCCTTGAGAAAGTGGTGGTGAATGGACTGCTAGAATCATTGGAGCCCATGTGCTGTAGATTTATGAAGAGAAAAAGATTAGAGAGGAATGAAGAAAAACATAGGTTAGTAATTAGGGATAATAAATTGGGAATAAAGAAATGACAATAGAATTGAACACATCTTTTGGTCTGTCTTCTCAAAAGAGATCATAAACAGTTTTCCAAAGTATTAGGGAGTGAAGGACCTAACAAGAGAAAAGAATTGATAAAAATCAGCATTAGTTTCAAATAAAGTGCTCAAAATTAATAGCATTGCACACTGTCAAATCCCCAGTACTTGATCAATTGCATTCATGGTACTAATGAAAATAGCCCTGGTAATAGCCCATAGTTGTGGGGAAAATTATTAGTCTATTATAAAAGACCTGATAATAGAACACTTGAAAAGCATTAGCAAGATTAGACAAAGTCAGCGTAGGTTTATGAAAGAACAATTATGTTTAAGTAATATACTGGAGTTTTATTTTACAGGTGTAACTAGTAGAATAGTTACTTGCCATAAAGGAAGTGCAGTGAAGGTTCACTCTGCAGACCTCAGTGATGACAGGACAGGAGAAGATAATGGTTCGATTGGACCTGAATTCATTTGAACTTAGAAGAATGGGAGAGGATCTGATTGAAGTGTGTAAAATTCTAACAGGGCTGGGCAGACTAGATGCGGTGAGAATGTTTCCCTGATTGTGAATCAGCGATCACAGTTTCAGAATACAGAGTATGATATTTATGACTGAGATGAGAACATAAGAGTTAGGAGCAGGGTGAGGCAATACAGCCCCTCGAGCCTGTTCCGCCATTTCATATGATCATGGTCAACCTCATTTTGGTTTCAACTCCACATTCCTACCTGCTCCCCATAATCCTTTAGCTGGTTACTAGTTAAAAAAATTGTCTGTCCTCTCCTTTAATTTATTCAATGCCCGATCATCCATCATGAGGAAATCTTTCTCTACTTGGAGGGTGGTCTACCTGTGGAAATTGTTACCACAGAATGCTGTGCAGGCTGGATCACAACTCCATTCAAGAAAGAGATTGAGAAATGTTGAGATCTTAAAGGCATCAAGAAAGCAAGAATGTAACATTGAAATATAAGATCAGCGAGGATCACATTGAATGAAAATCAAATTCAAAGGATTGAATGTCTGCTCCTCTTCCTGGTTATGATGTATGTGTATGCAATACTAATAACGGAGGTCTTTCCAATTCCTCCCACATCTGTCTTACGGTATGTCTGATACTTTTTCATTAGTGACAATTAAAGGATCTTGGCAGTGAAAATGATGATACCTCCTCTTATAAACTTGAGTTCTGCGCAGTTACAATTTAGATTTAGTGGTGGGTAAGGCTCTCCTTAAGTGGTCTGAGTTTACAGTTGTAAAGAAGTTGAGTCAATTGACCTACACCTGGTTGTTCATTAGCAGTGGTAAGCAATAAAATCCCCTTGTGATCAAAATTGGATGATTGTGCCTGAGCACGTCAATATTGTTTCAGTCTTTCTAAAAGTTGACTAAGTTATCATAACGTGATGAAGGACTGATATGATTTCTTAACTGTTTTATTCACACTGATCAGATTTACTTAGCTCAATAGATACCAATGTAACTTATTACTGCTTTGAGAAACAAAATGGGGAACAAATCAATTTTCACAACGTGAGTGATTGAAATCTCAAATGAATTCTCCAATTTCTAAAAATCTCTTCTTCTACCCAGTTTTATATTCCAAGTAGCCTCAGGGAAGGATCTCATTGTTACGTATGTCTCACAGTCAATATTCCTTTAAGAGACATCCTCATGATATTGTAGTTGTGTCACAGTAGGAGATCTGAGGATATACAGATCTCATAGTCCATTTTATGTATGATCACTTGAAGCATGGCACTGTATTGGAAATATGGTCCTAATATCTTTATGTTATCCTGGATACTTATGGACCAGCATAATGTAACATTTGTAGATAATAATCAGCTGTAATAACTATCTAGAAGAAAGTGAGGACTGCAGATGCTGGAGATCAGAGTTGAGAGTATGGTGCTGGAAAAGCACAGCAGGACAGGCAGCATCCGAGGAGCAGGACAACCAATGTTTTGGGCAAAAACCCTTCATCATTCCTGATGAAGGGCTTTTGTCCAAAACGTCAATTTTCCTGCTCCTCGGATGCTGCCTGACCTGCTGTGCTTTTCCAGCACCACACTCTCGATTGCAGTAACTATCTGTTGAATACTTCAATACCAAGATACCCAAGCTTAGTTTCACATTGTAACATGAGATTAAACACATGAATAGCCCAAAAATCATGAAGGAGGCATCTGGTCATCACAAACATAAAATAATAAAGGTTACACAAGGAAGTATTTACAGTATTTAGAAGGAATTGGATTGAGGAGTCCTTTTTAATGGACTCTTTCTTCCCTTGAGTCCACCCTCCTCCAGAAGTACCATTTTTTTCTAGTGAGAGAGTCCAGAGAGAGAGAGAGAGAGATTGCTCCAGCTGTTCTTTCTCAACATCGCCACCTGCTGCTGGAGGTTATCTACTTGTCAATCACTTCCCTGCTTGAAACTTGGCATCCCAGTAATTACACATCACACAGCGACCATTTGCTCAGCAGTTGTATGATTCACAAGTTCAGTCGCACTACAATGGCTGGAATGTTTGAGTCCACATTAGTGGCAGTATTCTTATTTTACATCCCCGATCTGGGCATATGGTAGCATTGAGATCAAACCCAGCATTTGCTTGAGTAGATCTTTTCAGCCTCTTATCTACACTGGTGCTTTCCCAGGGATCTAGCATCTGTGGCGGATCACCCATATTGGGATCTTAGCTGTTCAGGTCTCTGGGAGTCATGGATTGATAGCACTTGTTTCTTCAGCTGCTACCTCTTGACCAATGCACCCTGTGCTGGTTTTCAGAGTGGGAATAGGCCTTCCCATTTGGAATGCACCCCCGATTCATGGCACACAGGTCACTCCACGATTCCTCATCACTATCTAACTCCATTTCACCCTTCATGCACGACGCTGCAGGTTCTGCATTACTGCCGAATGAGTTGCTTGCCTCCACACCATCCACCAAATGTCTGGCCTCAAGCAGCTAATGTATGTGAGCCACTTTCTGAGGGTGCCCCCAGGCTTTTGGTTCACCAACATACGTGTGGCTACCTGAATCCAGCAACTTGATGACTCTGTGCGAATCAAAATTCCACACATCCTGTACCTCATTCCATCACTGGAATTCCTATTTCAGTGGAATCCCCTTGTGCTGATTGAAAGGTCAGTCTTGTCAAGAGTTTGACCATTGATGTTTCTCTTCTCTCTCTATCCTTCTCATCTGTCTGACTTTGCCTTGTGTGACACTCGTTAACCTGGGCATCTCCACCAGAAGATGTGGTGAGACCAAGAAGATTGTCCACAGAAAGGACTGGGTCTTGTCCAAAGAAGAGACGATGTGGAGAATAGCCTGTCCCTGAGAATTGAGTACTGTCATAATTCAGTTCTAGAAGGTGTCTGAGGTAGACAACCAGGAGGCTGGAAGAACACAGCAAGGAAGGCAGGAGCATCGGGAGGTGGAGAAGTTGACGTTTCTGGTCGAGACCCTTTATCAGGACCCTTCTTGACCAGTGTTTATCTACTTTGGATTCCAACATCTGCAGCTGTTTTATCTCTAACCAGAAGGTGCCCTGGCCAGTTTTATTTACCCGCAGGAGGCATGGCGCACAGACAGTTAGGCAGAGTATGGTTAAAATGTTTGTACTGTCCATTACCCTCTGGACGAGGGGTGGTGTGGTTTTTGGCTATGTCATAGACCTTGCAAAGATCCTATAGAATCTGGCAGTCACTGTGAATCTATCATGGCCGACTGAAACAAACAAACTAACCACACACAAAATCAGTGGCTGTTATTGAGGCCTTTTGGTTAAAGGTGGGATTTGCCTGTTTGAACTTGGTGGGGTCATTTGTGAATGTGAGAATGCATTCAGTCCTGTGAAGTGCTGGGGACCACCTCCCTGTGATACTCTGCGAAGTATTTCCATACCGTTCCTTCAGCATTCTATAGCTTCCTCAGCAAGTCCTGGAGTAGGGCAGCCAACTATGCAGAGTCTCACACAAACCTCCTTTAGTGAGCAGCGAGACCAAGGAACCCACCACAGCCTCTTTCCCATCTTCAGTAGGGCCACTGCTCTACTGCACAGACCCTCTCATCATCCCGAGTAATGCCTTTCCTGGTAATGAAAGGCCCAAGGTATTGTACTATTGTCCAGAAAAATTGGCACGTCTCTGTTACGACTTCCATGTTAAATTGGACAAGCCAGTGTCTGGTCTTGCTAAGGGCCTCTCGAATGTTGAGCCGAGGGTGAGTAAGTCATCCAGATACCCGAGGAAGGACTGCAATTTAAGTCACTGAAAGCTTTACCCATCACTCATGAAGGTGCAGGGGCATTCCAGATTCCAAACAGCATTCTTGCTTCCTCGCAAATCACCAGTGATGTCCACACCCTGAGATTGAATTTAAAAATCAACATCATGACAGAACAACAGACCTAAAATGCAGAAACGAAAACCTGCCTTTATTTAGCACCTTTGACAGGCATTCAATGTCTCAAAGCAATTTGCATATCTAATGAAGTGCAGTTTGCGAATAGCAATATAATAATGAACAAATGATCTGTTCAAAGAAATGGAAAATATCACCAAAGACACCATGGACAACTCCTTTGAAATAGCATCATGGGATCTTGTCAGTGCACCTGAGAGGGTAGACCAGACTTTGATGAAATGCTGAGCTAAAGGTTGGTACCTTTAACTGTTGCAGTACTGTACTGATGTGTCAAGCTTCATTTTTGTGTGAGAGTCCTGGGATAGGATTTGAACCTACAAACATTTTGATTCCATGGAAAGAGTTCTACCAAGTGACCCACCTCCAGCTTAATCAGGATCCATTTAGAAAGGTGAACTCTGGCATTGCATTTTGAGATATGGACCATTTGAGTTTGTGAAATAGTTTTGTCAAATAATTGTACAGATTTGTAAATATTTGATGAGAAGCTGCCGGTGGAAACAAACCATCAATCTTAGCTGTCAGTGCTCTGGGTTCTGCTCAATTCCACAGTTCAGTGCACACTTGTGTTCATTATCTTTTAATTCTTTGATTCTGAATTTGCTACCAATGATTCTGATCATGCAGAACCTTTAACAGCAAGTGAAGTCCATTTATAACCTTGGAATGATTTCCTCCTCTCTTTCTAATGTATTGCCTTCTTTCCGCACACATGCATGCAACTGTTTCATATTACAAATAAATTCTCTTCTTTAAAAATAAAATCTCTTGTGACAGGGCATTACTTTGCACTTTTATACTTTGTTCAGGCAAAATAAATAATTCGATGTCTGGATAAAGTTGTGGTGCATTGGGATTTAATGTCGAGGAGAAAGCTGTGTGACTGAGTGATAACATGTATTGAGGGGTTATAAAAAATAAAACAGCAAAACGATTCTAGTGTTACATGATTGATTATTCACATCTAAAGCCTGTCTGTTCGAGTATGTTGCCTTTCCATTAAAATATTTCTGTGAAATGAGAGAGAGACAGCTATTCCAGGCATGAACTTCACATTCAACTCTGCTCGAGGGATCAAGTGTGAAGCCATCACAAGCTGCTCTGCCTTTGTATTATACCTATTATACTTCCTTCATTTTTATTTGGTCTACAGGTTGTTCTGCTATAACGCATATTTTGTCAGTGCGAATTGTTATAACGCAATTGATGCATTGTGGACGTTGCTTGAATAGTGTAAACGTTTTACTGAACCACTGGAGCAATTTTCTATTAGTGATCTTCTATAGCGATTTTCTGCACAATTTTATGTAGTGGTTTTCCATAGCGCGATATTCTATACTGTGAGGTTGCAGAGGAACACAACTGTTGTGTTGTAGCAGAACGACCTGTACTTGAGCTTTTGTTGAGTTTATAAGCTTTGTTTTTGCCCCAAGATCTGGTTTGATATTGACTTTCCCTTTTTGAGATTATTGCGAGACTAACTCTCTTCTTATAAGGCTTTCTTCTGTTGAAAGCTTGTCAAATATTAGCTACTAACTGGTGAAAACCCATGGCTGGCAGAGTGGCCATTTGAAATTGGCAACATAATCCACTGTTTCTGAGGGAAAGAAATATGAATAGGTTTTGGCAAATTGGTTGAGAGCCAGAGGGTACTGGTTTAAAATAT
The DNA here is from genome assembly GCF_004010195.1 of Chiloscyllium plagiosum. Lineage (NCBI taxonomy): Eukaryota > Metazoa > Chordata > Chondrichthyes > Orectolobiformes > Hemiscylliidae > Chiloscyllium > Chiloscyllium plagiosum. The sequence continues at coordinate 26,454,801 of NC_057720.1, read as the reverse complement.
TGATAAAAGAAACACAGGTGACATGAGGAAAAAAATAATTTAAAAAAAGCACTACGAATGCTTTAAATTAGACACATTAACAGAAATTGCTGGAAAAGCTCAGCAGGTCTGGCAGCATCTGTGAAAGAAATCAGAGTTAGCATTTTAGATTGAGTGACCCTTCCTCAATTTTTGTTTTTGTAACATTTTTTACTGAACAAGTGGCTGGGATCTTGAATGCATGGTCTCAGAGTGTGGTAGAGGCAGTTTCAATTGTAGCTTTCAAAAATGAACTGAAGAGAATAGAGAGATTTTGTTGCAAACTGCAGTAACAGACATGATGGACCAAATAGTGATCTTCTGCGCTGAAACAGTTCTGAGATTCTACAAGTTTCAAAAGTGTTCAAAATGTCTATTCAGTGAATAGCTGTATGGAACATAACTGAAGGATTCTGGCTTCAAAGATAGCACTGTGCTAGATCACTGAGTCTGACAATGCCTGTGATAAGAATGTTTTGATTTATCTTCAGGGAAGTGAACACTACATAGAATTCCCATTAATGAGAATTCAGTCAGCGATGTTGGACGTAATGTGAACAGTTATTAAAGACAGAATTGGCATTGGCTTTAACACCCTCTGTACCCTAAATTGATTGTTAGCACTTGACCAGGTTCATGTAGAATGAAAATGATGCCACTATTGCTAATTTGTGGTTGGGGTAGTTAGCTGTCCATATCCTCTCTCCTTGACTGGGTTTAAAGGCCTAGCTTTTCTTTTAGTCATTCACAGGATGAGGGCAATGCTGGATTTATTGCCCAGAGGATGGATGATTGCTGTGGTCTGGAGTCATGTGTAGGCCAGACCAATGAGACAGTAGTTTCTTCCTAAAGATTTTTCCCCTGCCAATGGACAATCAATTCATGACCATCATTCCAGATTTAAAAAAAAATTAGATGCACATTCCACCAACTGCCGCAGCAGGATTCGAGCCCTGGTCTCCAGAATCTTGCCAGGTCTCTGGATGAATAGTTCAGCAACAATAGCACTATGCCATTGCCTCCCCTTGTTGGCTTTATAGTGGCAAGAGGAAAACCTTTGCTGAGTCTTAATGAGAAGAGGCTCTTGTCTTAAACAAGATGTCGTTTATTGCAGGATAACAATCAGATACAAATTATTTTAATAAGTTAAACATTGATATTAAGATGTTATCAGATCAGGTGGAACTTAGGTGGAACTCCCTTTCAGAATGACTACTTTCTCAAAAGACAGTTGAGGTGTCTCATGCTTTAGGATCTAAATTCCATCAAGGAGCTGATAGCTCCAAGAAAGTATGTGGAGACAAGAGAAATTGTCAGAGAAAATCCATGACAGAAATAGTTGAGAAAAGAAGTGAAAAATGCGAACATGTTAGTTCTATGTAATGTTGACAAAGCATCGGCAGTTTGACTGATGTAGCGCAAATTGACTCTGAGCTGCTTAATATTGCTAGCTCTAAAGATGCAAGGAATAAAGCATGTACAGTTTGGTTGCATGGAAGATAAAATAAGGTAAAACATTGTTTATTGCGGTCAAAAATGTTCGAACTGTAAGTAATAAGGGAGCTATGCTCACTGTATGTGAAGCATTAATTATGGGAATACCTTGTGGATCCTTGATTAAATGGGCTCATGGCAATTAACTAAAATATGTACAGAAATCTGCATGCACACAAACATTGCTATGTCTGAAGTACTGTTCAAAAATGAGGAGTGCAAAGGCGATTTACTGGAATGCTTTGAGGAATGGGGAATTTTAACTCAGAGGTTAAGTTGGAGAAGCCTCATTGTTCTCCTTGGAACAAAGCAGATTGATGGGACATGGATAACAATGTGCAAAATTATGACAAACTTGGATTGGATAGATGAGGAAAAAATTCCGATTAGATGATTGTACAAGGATTTCAAATTTAAGGTTTTGGCAACAAATGGAAGAAAAGATAGTCAATGATTTTGAAAGCAAATGGAATGAGTGCTTGAAGGAAATTAACTCAGAGCTATAGAGGATAAAGTGGTGGGATGGGACTGACTGAAATGCTCCATGAGAGCCAACATTAACTTGATGGGCTGAAAGGAAATCTTCCATGTTGCAAATGATTCTGTGACCCTCTGCATAGACAATAACATTTATTAAGTCTTTTCCATCTAACTGCAAACATGACAACTACAGGCTGCAAAACGTGAATGCATTTTATTCAGCTCTACATTTTACATTCACTGTGACCATTCCTCGCTGATGCGTCCTGCATGTGACACTATTGTGTGAGGATAAGCACAGAGAGTTTCCACTGAAAATATTCACTTGCCCAGATTCTGATGAGCTGGTAATGTGTAATGCTGCTTTGACATTAACTCTGCAATTTTGCAACTTAATGCTCCAGTGAATGCTCTCTCTTTTCCTTGCATTGTGCCATTTGAGGGCACCATCAACTACTTCCAGATCAGACACTGTGTGATTTCAATTGGCCTTTTGCTATGTTGTAGAAGTTGTCAGCTGGTTGAAAAGTTGTATCTCTCTATCAAGACATGAAGACTTGGGAACTTGGGAAGTTAGTGGCGATGTCTTGGGGGCAGTCTACATCACAGTAGAGGAGGTGTTGGATGTATTAGAATGTAGGAAGGTGGATAAATCTCCTGGTCCTGACCAGATATATCCAAGAACACCGCAGGAATCTAGGTAAGAAATTGCAGGGCCCTGGATGATATTTTTGTATCATTGTTAGCCACGGGTGAGGTCTCTGAAGACTTTTGGGTGGGATGTTGGGGGGGGGTGGGGAGTGGATAGCGAACATTGCACCATTATTCAAGGAAGGCTATAAAGAAAAACCTGCAAACTATAGACCAGTAAGCTTAACATCTGTGGTGGGTAGGTTACTTAAGAAGATTGTGAGGAAGAAGGTATACATGCATTTGGAAAGACAGGGTTTCATTAGGAGTCTTCAGCATGGCTTTATGAGTGGACGATCATGCCTTACAAATTCTTTGATGAAGTGACAAGGAAGATTGACAATGGCAGGGTGGTAGATGTAGTCTATATGGATTTCAGAAAGGCCTTTGATAAAGTTCCACGTGGGAGGCTGCTCTGAAAGGTTAGATCACATGAAATCCAGGGCGAGCCAGCAAATTGGATTCAAAATTGGCTTGATGGTAGGAAGCAGGGTGTAATAGTGGAAAGATGCTTGCCAGATTGGAGGCCTGTGACTAGTGGAGTGCCTCAGGGGTCAGTGCTGAGCCCATTACTGTTTGTTATCTATATCAATGATTTAGATGAGAATGCACAAGGCATGTAAGTTTGCGGATGACACTAAAATAAGCAGTATCATGGACAGTAAGGAAGGTTATCAGAAATTCCAGCAGGACTTTGATCAGCTGGGAAAGTGAGTCAAGAAATGGCAAATGGAGCTTAATATAGATAAGTGTGAGGTCTTGCATTTTGGAAAGTCAAATCAAGGTAGGAATTTCATCATGAATTGTAGGGCCTTAAGGAGTGTTGTGGAACAGAGGGACCTTGGAATTCAGTTTCACAGTTCTTTGAAAATGGAGTCACAGGTAGACAGGGCAGTGAAGAAGGCTTTTGGCACATTGGTCTTTATCATTTATGGCATTGAGTACAGAAGTTGGGAAGTTATGTTGCAGTTATACAGGACTTTGGTGAGGCCGCACTTAGAGTCATAGAGTCATAGAGGTGTACAGCATGGAAACAGACCCTTCGGTCCAAGCTGTCCATGCCGAACAGATATCCCAACCCAATCTAGTTCCACCTGCCAGCACCCGGCCCATATCCCTCCAAACCTTTCCTATTTATATAAGCATCCAAATGCCTTTTAAATGTTGCAATTGTACCAGCCTCCACCACATCCTCTGGCAGCTCATTCTATACCACCTTCAGTATGAAAATGTTGCCCCTTAGGTCTCTTTTATATCTTTCCCCTCTCACCCTAAACCTATGCCCTCTAGTTCTGGACTCCCTGACCCCAGGGAAAAGACTTTGTCTATTTATCCTATCCATGCCTCTCATAATTTTATAAACCTCTATAAGGTCACCCCTCAGCCTCCGATGCTCCAGGGAAAACAGCCCCAGCCTCTTCAGCCTCTCACTGTAGCTCAAATCCTCCAACCCTGGCAACATCCTTGTCAACCTTTTCTGAACCCTTCCAAGTTTCACAACATCTTTCTGATAGGAAGAAGACCAGAATTGCACACAATATTCCAACAGTGGCCTAACCAATGTCCTGTACAGCCGTAACATGACCTTCCAACTCCTGTTCTCAATACTCTGACCAATAAAGGAAAGCCTTCTTCACTATCCTATCTACCTGCAACTTCACTTTCAAGGAGCTATGAACCTGCACTCCAAGGTCTCTTTGTTCAGCAACACTCCTGAGGACCTTACCATTAAGTGTATAAGTCCTGCTAAGATTTGCTTTCCCAAAATGATTTGGAGTATTGCTTCAGTTTTGGTTACCTTGTTCGAGGAAGGATGTTATTAAACTGGAAAGAGCGCAGAAGAAATTTACAAAGCTGCTGCCTGGACTCAATGGAATGAGTTATAGCGAAAGGTTGGACAAACTAAGACTTTTTTCTTTAGAGCATATGAGACTGAGGCGGGACCTTATAGAGGTGTATAAGATCATGAGAGGCATGGATAGGGTGGACGCACTTAGTCTTTTTCCCAGAGTTGGGGAATCGCAGACTAGAGGGGCAACGTTTTTACTTGGAAGGTGGTACACATATGGAATGAGTTGTCAGCGGAAGTGGTTGAGACATTTAAGAGGCATTTGGACAAATACAGGATAGGAGATGTTTAGAAGGCTATGGGTCCAGTGCAAGGAAATGAGGTTAACGTGGACAGACATTTTGGTCGGCATGGACCAGTTTGGGCCAAAGGGTCTGTCTGCGTGCTGGATGACTCTATGACTCTAACTGTCCATTGCCAATTGGCTGGCCACTGTACGAATGCTATGGCTAGCCATTCTGCCTCCAAGTGGACATCCTGTTTATTACTTGTTCTGCCACTGGAACACTCACCCTTGCAATAATGGTTTTATTCTATGAATAGCATCCTTGAAGATGTAAGAAAAAAAACATTGCATATGAACAAGGGATGAAGCTAATGATACCAAGCGAACACAATGACAAAAGATGAGAAATGTTATAAAATGATGGTTTGTAAAATACTACCGTGATCTTGCAATTTTTGGTATAATTAGTGGCCATTTTACACTTACAAAAGAACGCCTATCTTGGGGTGCAAATTACCTTTATACTATCTATAAAAATTTGTTTAATTAACTTGTTAAGTCCTTATGTCACTATTTTTACAAAGTCATTAGGTGTAATTAAAATACCGCATGTAGCAATTTTATGAGAGTGCATTAGCCACCTCGTTAATGATAACACTTGAGTAATTTCAACCTCTAAGGGTATAGACATGACAAACATTAATATGCTTAACAGCATCACAGAATCAACAATGAGAGGGTATCATCTCAAAACTTAGAAGGAGTGCTTAAATTTAGCTAATTTCTGAATGTATGGAACAGACTGCCAAGGGACGTGCTGGGGCTTGATAATCTTAGTAAATTCACGAGATTGTCGGCTTAAACAACTGAAGAGGAAATTGGTAGAATTTTAAAAAATGAATGATATGAGAAATGATAATTTCTGAATTCTTGGACTGGCTAGTTAGATTTCAAAACTCTTCTCCTGTACTTGTACATTTCCAATATTTCAAACCCCTTTTGCTAACATTTTCCTGTTGGCATAATGAACATAAAAGTTAATTTTTCTTAATCAGACTTGATTCCATGCACCGCCAAGCAATGACCTATTATGATATAGATCTATTGAATTGTGCAGATCTTAGTGGCATCCAATCTATACTTTATCAACATTGTTTGAAAGAAAGACCTATGTCTGCGCTACTGTGCAAACACCTAATAATATATCTGACATACATTCACACAAATCTAACCGACGTATTATTCAGAGTGTGAAAGTGTTGTGATTTATTGGACTATGAGACTTCATTACTATTAATATGATGACGTGATAAAGTGCGCATAAAAGTTTTATGAACTAGTTGCAATGAATATTGTTTCAGACATTAAACAATAGCAACTTATAACAAATATAAGTTAAATAGAAATTGATTATTTTACCTGGTACATGTCAAGTCATTTTGTACATGCATAAATTAAGAAGATAGAGGGCTAAATTAAAAAAACAATACATTTACTACAGTCATAGAGATGTACAGCATGGAAACAGACCCTTCAATCCAACCCGTCCATGCCGACCAGATATCCCAACCCAATCTAGTCCCACTTGCCAGCACCCGGCTCATATCCCTCAAAACCCTTCCTATTCATATACCCATCCAGATGCCTTTTAAATGTTGCAATTGTACTAGCCTCCACCACTTCCTCTGGCATCTCATTCCACACAAGTCTCTGTGTGAAAAAGTTGCCCTTTAGGTCTTTTTTATAACTTTTCCCTCTCATTCTAAACCTATGCCCTCTAGTTCTGGACTCCCGCACCCCAGGGAAGAGACTTTGTCTATTTATCCAATCCATGCCCCTCATGATTTTATAAACCTCTCAGCCCTGAGAGGTCACCTCTCAGCCTCTGATGTTCCAGGGAAAAAGCCCCAGTCTATTCAGCCTGTCCCTATAGCTCAAATCCTCCAACTCAGGCAACATCTTTCTAAATCTTACTAGAAAGATCTTGATCATTTCACAGTGTTAAACATAGTTTTGTTGACTTGCAATTGTTTGTTACATCAAGAAAAATTAAAGCGAGGAGGAGTATTCTTATATTCCTTTGGTTGAGCAAAATGATTAATGAAAAGCTTTATAATTTTACTATGTCTAATGAAGCGAGGAAACCTTTTGCCCTGAGTGAAGATGTACTGAGAAAAGTGTCTTATTTTGATAGGTCTATGGGAAGGTGAAAATAGATATTTACCTTCACTGTTGAAGGCAAACCCCTTACGTAACTCGAGGGTGACTTATGAGGGATTCACCATGATGTCAGGTTTGGAAAGTAGCAATGGGGATGTTCCAATATTTTTATTGTGGTAGGCATCCACAATCTCTGAGGAGATCTGGTTGTCATCACTGCTATGCTGGATGGCAGATGGTGTATTAATATTATCAATAGATTAATGATGGAGACAACCTGTTATTGTCATTGTGCCAGTTCAGCTTGCACAGTATAATCAAAGACATAATAAGAGTATCAACAACAATGATAACAAGCTATTTCTCTTTAGCACCTTTAACATCATAAACTATCCCAAGACAGTTTATTGAGCTATTATGAAGAAAAAATGGCACCGAGCTATTTAAGGATAGACTAGGGAAGATGACAAAGATCTTGGTCAGCATGATAGGTTTCAAGGAGTCATTAAAATGAAAAATGAGGTAGAAGATGCAGTTCACTAAAGTTCCATAGACAGTTCCTCCCAAACCCATAACCTGGGGAACTCGAAGGACAAGGGTAGCATGTGCATGGAATGCCCACCATCTGCAAGTACCCCTTTATGCTGCACAGCAGCCTTACATGGAATTTTGCCATCATTCCCACCACTGTTGTAGGATCAAAATCCTGGAACTCCAGTGCTTTTTAGTGTAGGTATATCCACAATGCCATTAAGGTGAGAGTTAAAAATCACACAACATCAGGTTATAGTCCAACAGGTTTGTTTGGAAGTACAAGTTTTTGGAGCGCTGCTCCTTCATCAGGTGGTTGTGGAGTAGGATCATAGGATACAGAATTTGTAGGATCATAGGATACAAAAGATCATAGTATCATGCAACTGATGTGATGTATTGAACAAACGTAGATTGCTGTTAAGTCTTTCATCTTTTAGAATGGGTTGCAGGTTTTGATTAAGGAAGGAGTTGCAGGATGTTGTCCCAGCTACACTGAAGAAACGGTGATGTATTTACAAATCAGGATGATGAGTGGCTTGGAGGGGTTATTGCAGGTGGTGATGTTTCCATGTATCTGCTGTCTGTGTTCTTCTAAATAGTAATAGTTGTAGGTTTGGAAGGTGCTGTCTAAAGTGCCTTGGTCGATGAAACACAGCTGCTGCTGAGTATCAGTAGTGGATGAAAGGGATGTTTGTCAGTGTGTAGGCTGCTTTCTTAAAGATGGTGTCAAACTACTTGAGTACTGTTGGAGTTACAGTCATCCAGGCAAAGGGAGAGTATCCCATCACAGGTTATTTTGTACCAGCTATAACACTGACCAGCAGAGCTTTCCGCCTGATTTCCCATTGGTTCCAATTCTGCTAGGGGCCCCTTGAATTCACACTTGATCAAATGCTGCCTTGATGACAAAGGCAGTCGCTCTCACTTCACCACTGGAATTCTGTGTTTTTATTCATGTTTGAACCAAGGTTGTCATGAAGTCCGCATCTAAGTTACCCAGATAGAACCCAAACTGGGCATTAGTGAGTGAATTTTGCAAAGCAAATCCTATTTGCTAAGTGTTTGTTGACACCTTGCACAAATGATCAAGAGTAGACTAATAGAACATAGAACATAGAACATAGAAGAATACAGCGCAGTACAGGCCCTTTGGCCCTCGATGTTGCGCCGATCCAAGCCCACCTAACCTATACTAACCCACTATCCTCCATATACCTAACCAATGCCCGCTTAAATGCCCATAAAGAGGGAGAGTCCAACAATGCCCTGCCAGTAGCAGTGGTGGACTCTCCCTCTTTATAGGCATTTAAGCGGGCATTGGATAGGTATATGGAGGATAGTGGGTTAGTATAGGTTAGGTGGGCTTGGATCGGCGCAACATCAAGGGCCAAAGGGCCTGTACTGCGCTGTAAAGTAATCTAACCTAATCTAATCTAATATTTTGAGAATTGATGGGCAAGTTAGAAAACAACGAGACACCAGAAATTTTAAGTACATTCCCCACAACTTGATTTTATCACCCACAAATATATTTCACAATTTATCAAGATATTCCTCACAACAGTCTTTTGGTAAAGGGTCATTGGGAAAGTGGGACACTCAGGGTATTTTCTGAAAATGATGACCTGCAAAATGTGCCTGAAGAAAGTGGAGTTGTATTTTGAAATATTGTTCGGGAAACAACAACAATCCTGTCATTGGTCCACCATCCTGTTGTCGGTATGACAGGGACACAATCCTTTATTCGAAACCCTCGGGACCAGCTGGTGTGCAGAATTCGGAATTCTTTAGTTTTCAGAGTAAGTGACAGTTTAACAGTAAAACTTTTAAAACTCTTACTGAACAGCAGACCCACCTGTGAAAACTATGAGCCCTGAGACAGAACTGACGCCTGCCAGTGCTGGGCCACACCCCATTGTGATGTGGGTCGAGTGGGTGTGGAGTGAACCCAAACAATCTTGTTAATTAGACAAAAAAAAA
>NC_057720.1:26428944-26443928 GCF_004010195.1 Chiloscyllium plagiosum | reverse complement strand
TTGTAGGCCTGTCTACATACTGTGTCAGGAATCCCTCCTGCACGCACTGGACAAAAACTGACCCATCTATATTACTCGTACTGTAATGATCCAAGTCAATATTTGGATAGGTGAGGTCCCCCATGACAACTACCCAGCCTGTCTCACTCCTATCGAGAGCCATGTTTGCTATCCTTTCCTCTGGGATTATTCGGAGACCAATAGAAAATTCCCAGCACGGTGACTTCTCCTTTCCTATTCCTAACCTCAGCCCAAACTACCTCGGATGGCAAGTCCTCATCCATCGTCCTTTCCACCGCTGTAATACTATCTTTGACAAGCAATGCCACACCTCCCCCTCTTTTACCCCCCCCCCCCTCCCCACTCAAACATTTAAATCCTGGAACCTGCACCAGCCAATCCTGTCCCTGTTCTAGCCATGTCTCCGTAATAGCCACAACATCGAAGTCCCAGGTACCAACCCACGCTGCAAGTTCACCTACCTTATTTCGTATACTTCTTGCATTGAAGTATACACACTTCAAGGGACACTAATGGGACAGTAATTGGCTAAGTTGGATTTGTCCTGCTTTTTGAGCACAGGACATATTTGGGCAATTTTCAATATTCAAAAAGTATGGTGCTGGAAAAGCACAGCCGGTCAGGCAGCATCCGAGGAGCAGGCGAGTCGACAGTTCGAGCATAAGCTCTTCATCAGGAACATTCCTGATGAAAAGCTTATGCTTGAAACATCGACTCTCCTGCTCCTCGAATGCTGCCTGACCTGCTGTGCTTTTCCAGCACCACACGTTTTGACTCTGATCTCCAGTATCTGCAGTCTTCACTTTCTCCTAGGACTTTGGAAGTCATGTTAAGGTTGTACAGGACATTGGTGAGGCCTCTTCTGGAGTATTGTGTCCAGTTCTAGTCATTCAGTTATAGCAAGGATATCATTAAGCTGGAGAGGGTTCAGAAGATATTTGTCAAGATGTTGATAGATATGGAAGGTTTAAGTTATAAAGGCTGGACAGGCTGAGAGTTTTTTCACTGGAGCACAGGAGGTCGAGAGGCAACCTGATAGAAGTTTATAAAATATCGAGGGGTATAAATAGAGTTCATGACAGGTTGGCCTTTCCCTAGGATGTGGGATTTCAAGATGGGGGCACATTTTTAAGGTGAGAGGCAGGAGATTTAAAAAAGACATGAGGGGCAAATGTTTTGCACAGAGGGTGGGTCACGTGTGGAATGAACTTCCTTAGGAAATGGTGGATGTATTACAATTACAACATTTAAAAGACATTTGGATAAGTGCATGAATAGAAAGGGTTTAGAGGCCAATGGGCCAGGAGCAGGCAGGTGGGACTAGTTTAATTTGGAATTATGTTCACCATAGACTTGTTAGACTGAAGGGTCTGTTTCCATGCTATATGAGTCTATGGCTCTATGTATTGAGGGATCCTGTCTATAACCCTTTCAAACAGTGAGTTCCAGATATCTATAAACTTTTGTGTGGATTTTTTTTTCACCAAATCTCTCTTAAACCTTCTGCTCCTTAAACTGTACCCCCTGTTACTGACCCTTCTACTGAGGGGAATAATTTCTTTCTATCTATCTTCTCTATGCCCTCAAATTTTGTGCACCTCAACCAGATCCCCCTTCAGCCTTCTCTGGACTAAGGAAAACAACTAGAAGAAAGTGAGGACTGCAGATGCTGGAGAAGGGCTTATGCCTGAAACGTCGATTCTCCTGCTCCTTGGATGCTGCCTGACCTGCTGAGCTTTTCCAGCAACACATTTTTCAGCTAAGGAAAACAAACCAAGCCTAACTATTCTCTCTTCATATCTGAGTAGGTCTAGTCTGGTGAATCCCTTCTGCACTACCCTGTTTATCGCAGTCAGATCCTTCCCAGAGTGTGGCGACCAGAATTGCACATAGTACCCCAGCTGTGGTATAACTAACATTACATAAAGCTCCCATAACCAACTTGCTCTTGTATTCAGTTGACTAATAAAGTATCCTATACACTTTCTTAGCCACTTTATTCTACTTGTTCTGCTGCCTTCAAAGGTCAATGGACATGCACATCAAGGCCTTTCTGATCCTCTGCACTTTGTAGATTCCTTTGCATTTTCTGATCAGTAATTCAAAATTGCATCACCTCACACTTTTCAGGATTAAATTCCATTTGCAACTTTTCAGCCTGTCTGACCAGCCCGGCTATATCATCCTGTGGTCTAAGGTGGTCTCCTCGCTACTTACCACATCACCAATTTTCTTGTCACCTTCAATCTTACTGATCAATCATCACAATCGTATCGAGAGCATTAATGTACATAATGAACAGCAATGGACCCAACACTCCATGATATTGGACCCAAGCTTCCAGTCACAAAATTGTCCACCCCTTGGCAATCGTTCTCTGCTTTTTACCACTAAGCCGATTTTGGATACAATTTGTTAAATTGTCCTGAATCCCATGGGCTCTTAGCTTCTTAACAATCTGCCACATGAGACATTGGCAAAAGCTTTACTTAAATACATGTAGACCACATCAACTGGATTACATTCACCTACACACCTAGTCACATCCTCATTTGATTTGAGCTGTCCCTTAAGAGCCTTGCTGATGATTTTTTTTTGAATAGTTACCCTATCACACACGTTAGACTCGCTGGCCTGCAATTGCATGATTTATCCCTGCTATGCTTCTTGAATAATGGTAGCACATTAGCTTTCCTGTAATCTACTGGCATCCCTCTAGCATTCATAGAGTGTTTAAAAATCAATTGCAGAGTCCCTGCAATTTTCTCCCTTGTCTTCCATAGCCACTTGAAAGCCTGCTAAAATTTTAAAAGTCACACAACACCAGGTTATAGTCCAACAGGTTTATTTGGAGTATAAGATCATAGGACACAGAATTTATAGTAAAAGTTTACAGTGTGATGTAACTGAAATTATGTATTGAAAAAGACCTGGATTGTTTGGTAAGTCTCTCATCTTTTACAATGGGCATGTTGGTTTCAGTTCTTTCATATGTAAATTCCAGAACTTTCTCAAAGTTACATTCTCAAGTGAACTTTAACAATTGGTGTCATGTCAGCTCAGATAATGCATTGAAGGTGAGGTGTCCTATGTGAGACTGTTTGTGCCCCTATGTTCAGACAGATTTTAATCTAAAAAAGGGGTTTACAGAATCTTATATGGATTCATGCAGTTTTTGAGCAGAATCAAATATAATTCGGCCAGTACAACAACGACAAGTGGCTGAGCAAAAGCTGATAGCCAAGTTCAGTACCCATGGGAATGGCCTCAACCAGGACCTTGGGTTCATGTCACACTACAGGTAACCCCACTGCATGCGCATGCACGCGCGCGCACACACACACACACACACACTCTCTCTCATGCGCTCACATATTCACTCACACCCATACACGCACTGTCTCACATATTTATACCCCTTTACACTCACACTCATACACATACACACACTCTCTCACAGACACTCAAATTCCCCCTACATGTACGCGCACGCGCACACGCACACACACATACACACAAGTTTTTGGGGTGAATTTGTACTGGCAGAATTACTTGCAAAAACTGCATAAATCCCTTTTTTAAGATTAGAATCAGTCTGAACATTGGGGCAGAGACAGCCTCATACAGGGCACCTCACACCTTCAATGCACTATCTGAGCCAACATGGCACCTATTGTATAGAATCCCTACAGTGTGGAAACAGGTCCTTTGGCCCAACAAGTCCACACCGACCCTCCAAAGAGCATCCCACCCAAACCTGTTCTCCATTCCTCTACCATTATCCCAACTAATGCGCCTAACCTACACATCCCTGAATGCTATGGGCAATTTAGCAAGGCCAATTCACCTAACCTACACATTTTTGGAGTATGGGAGAAAACGGGAGCACCTGGAGAATGTGCAAACTCCACACAGACAGTTGCCCGAGGCTGGATTCAAACCAGGTGGCGCTGTGAGGCAACAGTGCTAACCACTGAGTCACTGAGCCGCCCCTATTGTTAAAGTTCACTTGAGAATGTAACTTTAAGGAAGGTGTGGAATTTACATCTGAAAGAACTGAAACCAACATGCCCATTGTAAAAGATGAGAGACTTAACAAACAATCTAGGTCTTTTTCAATATGTAATTTCAGTTACATCACAGTGTAAACTTTTGCTATAAATTCTGTGTCCTATGATCTTATATTCCATAACCACCTGATGAAGGAGCAGTGCTCTGAAAGCTAGTGCTTCCAAATAAACCTGTAGGACTATAACCTGATGTTGTGTGATTTTTAACTTTGTACAGCCGAGTCCAACACCACCAAATCATGCTAAAATTGTGAAGACTTCACCACAACCTAATGCTAATTTATTCAAGTATATCACAGTCTCTGTTCCTGATTTCTTGATCTACATTGCCCTTCTCTATTTTGAATGGAAATGTAAAATACTCAGCTATGTCTTCCAACTCCACCCACTGATTGTAACATTGACGGCCCAATTCTTTCTCCCATTATTCTCTTGCCTCTAAGATACTTACAAAATATCTTTTTGTATTTTCCTTAATGTTACCTGTCTGTGTTTTCTCATGTACCCTCTTTGCTCTCCAACTTTATTTTAAACAATCCATGCATTTTCTATTCTCCTCTAGAACATCTGCTGTTTTATGCCTTTGGTATCAGACATAAGCTTCACATTTCTCTTGTCCAATCCTGCATATCCTTTGACATTTAGGGTTGTCTGCACTTGTTATTTCCGCCCTTCATTTTTATGCGAGCATGTTGGCCGTGCACTTTGACCATTACCCTTTTGAATGCTTCTCACTGAACTAGTGTGGATTTTCCTTCAAGTAGCTGTTCCCAGCCCACTTTAGACAGATTGGATAAAAGCAAATTACTGCGGATGCTGGAATCTGAAACCAAAAGAGAAAATGCTGGAAAATCTCAGCAGGTCTGGCAGCATTTGTAAGGAGAGAAAGGAGCTGACGTTTCGAGTCTAACTGACCCTTTGTCAAAGCTCTTTTCTCTCCTTACAGATGCTGCCCTGCTGAGAGTTTCCAGCATTTTCTCTTTTGGACAGATTGGTTCTTCTTAAAACTGGTCTTCCTCAGAATCTTTATTTTCTGTCTATCTTTATCCTTATTTTTAGTTACCTTAAATCAGATTAAATTATGGTCACCAGTAAAAATACTCCCCTATGGCCACATCAACCATATGCCTGGCTTCATTGCCTATGGAAAAGTTCAGCACCATGGTGGACTCCAGTACATGCTAAACTTCCAAAGCGCCCATGGACATATTTTTAGAATTCCACCTCCCTTGTGCATTCCACACTTTGTCCAAGTTAATATTAGGGAAGTTGAAATTTCCTACTATTATTGCTCCATTATTTTTACAGTTCTCTGAGATATACCTGTCATATCGACACACCTGCCTTTCCATCCCTTCCTGGGTGTTTGGAGAGCAAGAGTACGCTTTCTCTTTTGGTTTCAGATTCCAGCATCCGCAGTAATTTGCTTTTATCCAATTTGTCCAAAGTGGGCTGGGAACAGCTACTTGAAGCAGAGTCCAAACTGCTTGCCCTCTTTTTGTCTATGAATATTTGAGGCCTCACTTGAGAAAGCTTTGCAGAGATAGTCTCTCCTTACTGCAGAAATTTACTCCTTGGTCAATATTGTGACACCACCTTCTCTTTCACACTAATGGGTTTCACATTTATTGGCCATCCCTAATTACCCAGCAGGCAGTTAAGAGTTGCAAACATTTTTTTCAGTCTGGAGTCACATGTAGGCCAGATCTGGTAAGGATGACAGTTTCCTTCACTAAAGGACATTAGTGAACCCAATGAGTTTTACCCAACAATCAGCAATTGATTTCAGGGTTAGCATTAGAATCTTAATTTCAAATTTTTATTCAAATTCCATCATTTGCATTGGTGGGATTCAAGCCCAGGTTTCCAGAGTATAACTTTGGTCTATATATTAATAGTCCAGCAATAATACCATCACCTGCCCATACTATATTGAGGAGGATTTTGATGAAGGGCTTCCTGATGAAGGGCTTTTGCCTGAAACGTCGATTTTCCTGCTCCTCGGATTTTCCAGCACCACTCTGATCTAAACTCTGGTTTCCAGCATCTGTAGTTCTCACTTTTGCCTAGGCAATAGTATATACTGTATCCTATATTCTATTCTAATCTATTCTATATTGAGCTGCCAGTCTGTCCCTTCCTTAACCATGTCTCCATGATAGCAATGCTATCATATCCCACATTAATCGATGCTCTCAACTCATCACTCTCATTAGAACTCCTTGCATTAAAAAAAATATCATCCAGCCATGCTGAGCTTCCTTTCTTCAGCTGACAAATTTGCACTGCTTTCACAACTGACTTGGTTCAGTTTCTATACTGTCTGTATATCACCTCAAGCACCTCCACCTCACATCCCATTCTGCTGTGAACTTAGTTTCAGCCCCTACCAAACACACTACTCGTGTGTTGGTGCCATTCAGGTTAACGTGCAACCTATCAGTCTTACAGAGGTCACACCTTCACCAGAAATGAATCCAGTGATCCAGATTCTGAACAGACCTCTGATTGGCTTAGGCTTAAGGGATTCTGCTGTGAGAGCGCATGGTGATGGTACAGGAGTAATGCCACTGGACTGGTAATCTAGAATCCCATGCTAATGTTACAGGGGTCAAAACAAAGAACTGCAGATGCTAAAGGTATGAAACAAAAACAAAGCACAGTTAATGTTTTGAGTCCTCTGACCCTTCTTCAGAATGTTCTCGGGACAAGGTTTAGAATTCTACCATGGCAGAGGGTGAAATTTGAATTCAATAACACTTTGGAATAAAGTACAGATGGCAACCATGTAACCACTGTCAATTGTTATAATGGCTCACCTGATACAGGAAAGCCCTTTAGAGAAGAAAATCTAACATCCCTACAGGTGGGATGGATTGCATCTGGCCTCCATGTGACTCCAGACGCACTGTAATGTAGTTGCATCATAATTGACCTGTTGAACAATTGGGACGGCCAATAAATGTTGGCCTTGCCAGTGACACCCATGTGCCAAAGAACAATTTAAAAAAAAAGAGGTAAATCCCCCTCTCGAGAAAGCTAGCGGCCTGTGCGGAAGCTTTGTGGTTGTTAATCATCTGCTTGAGAAAATTAAATGAGAACACAGACAAGGCTTTGCATAATGTTGAGAAGCATTCTAGGCCAAATAAAACATGATTGAGAACCATCTTCGGGTCTCAAGGTGCTACGCTGTTTGTGAGTGGCAGAATGATGACTGCAGAAGGAGATCAGAGCATCAAATGAACATGGAGTCAGACGGACACCAGCGTTTTGTGTAGCATTGTGAGTTTCTCTGATCTGTGTGAAATGGCTTGACCCAAAAAAGAAGCATCAAAAATAAGTTATATGAAGAATGGTCATTGGACCCAAAATATCAACTCTACTTTCTCTCCATAGATGTTGCCAGACCCAGTGAGTTTCTCCAGCAATTCATGTTTTCATTTCAGATTTCCAGCCTGTGCGGTTCTTTGTTTTAAATTAAACTGAGAGCCGAGTGCAAGGGGAATAATAAACATTTGGAGTTCCAAAATCCACTCATCTCAGCTGGAGTAGGTCTAAAGCTTGGATTAATGACTTTAAATCTGCCAGAAGGCATTTGTAATGTTTCGAAACTACTCAGCCACTGAGGGCTGAACAGATTCTTGAAGGTTGCAAAGATGCTTTTTTTAATGGTGTTTGCAAGGTTTGTGAAGGTTTGTAGCTCAGGTTGAGGTTTAGGATGTAGGTTTGCTGGCTGAGCTGAGCCAGCTCAGCGAGCAAACCTACACCCTTTTTTTAATGGTCTTGAATATCCTCCTGGTGAAATATGTAGAGACAGAGTAAGACCCATTCAGCAGCTACTGAAGAGTGTTTCGGCTGCATTCAACTCCAGTAAGAAGACCTGGAAAATTTCAGAATAATCAAGAAACTCCCATAGACTAGAACATTACCATGGTTGCAGTGAAGAAAAACATGTAAAACTGGGAGTTTGCGTGGATATAAAAGATGTCGATAATGCATTGAAGGGACCTCACTATCCAATGCCAATCATCAAAGAAATTCTGCCACAGAATTTGCTGACCGAGAGGGCGCTGTAGACCGAAGCATTCTCCTCTCCATACCCAACTTATAGGGACTAATCATCAATGTTGTCTTTTTTTGTACAAAGTCCCTAACCTGAAAGTAGCGAAAGAGGTCCCTCCGAGATAGCTCATATTTCTGACTCAGCTGCTCAAAAGACATCATGACCACCCCGTCAAATAAATCTCCCAACAGGAGACGCCATTAGACTCCCAGAGCTGAAAGCCAGAGTCCATCAACCCCGGCTGGAATCCTAACATTCCTACTATGGCAGTGAAAAGGGAAGTTTTTTTTTATAAATTGCCCTCACCTTGTTGCATCATTCTCCATGCTTTAACCATGTTGAGGACAATTGGGTTTCTGCAATGATCCATAACATTCCTCATCTTGTCCATAAACAACAAATTGATGAGAGGGCATTTTGCCTGGGAGATCTCGATGTCCAATCAGATTGACTGTAGGTCCTGGCAAACTCAGCCAGCCACATTGGATAGCAAGGAACTCAATTGATATTTCTTAAAATCCGGGAAATCCTAACCTCCCATCCCCTGCGGAAGCTGCAATTTGTCCAGCTGAATAAGAGGCTGCCAATGATGCCAGGCGAACAATCCAAGCCAACTGTAAACCCTCCATAGCACTTGCCTAGGCAGCATCAAACAGAGCATTCACATGGGATATAATAAACGAGGAAGAACTTTCATTTTGACCAGAGCTATTCTACCCAATGAGGGTATCAGAAGATCCTCCCAGCGCTGAATGTCCTGCCTTATCTTCTCTAGCGACTGCACAAAGTTAACTTTATATAATTGATCGAAGGCCGGGGTGATAAAGATGTCTAAATACAAGAAACCTCCCTGTGACCACCTGAAAGGGAAACGGGTTCAATCCCCAAGATCGGATTCTATTAAGGCTCTCCACAGGCATGGCATCCGACTTTATAAAATTAATTTTATACCCGGAAAACAAACCAAATAGATTAATCACTTGCATTAAATGGGGCATAGATGTCATCATATCAGTTAAAAAGAAGAACATCATCTGCATAAAGGCTGATCTTATGCCTGCCTGACCCTACCTCTGGGGCAGTTATGTTGGGGTCCCTCCGGATGGCCTCTGCCAGTGGCTCAATCACCAATGTGAATAATAGCAGCGAGAGAGGGCACCCTAGTTGGCTGCCTCTGCCGATACTATAATTGTCCGACCTTATACCATTGGTGAGAACTGCTGCTTTTGGGTCACTTTCTAACACTGCCATCTACCTGGCAAAAACCCCTACAAAACCAAACCCCTCAAGTACATAAAAGAGATATAGCCACTCCACCCGGTAAAACGCTTTCTCTGCATCCTGGGAGACCACCAAGCCTGGAATCGACCCTTGCTGGCATACGTGGACCATGTTTAGTACTCTTCTAATATTATTAGTAGACCTACGACCATTAATAAAACCTGCCTGGTTCTCCTTTACAATGAAGGGCAAAACCCTCTCCAACCTTAATGCCAGCATTTTCAACAGAATTTTAAAATCCACGTGCAGTAACAATATGGGCCTGTACGAAGTGCAATCCTCTGGGGCTTTCCCTTTCTTGAGGATAAGAGAAATATTTGCTTCTCTCAGAGAGGGTTGGAGGGCAGTCCTGACTGTACGAGTAGTTATACATATCCAACAGTGGCCTGGCCAGCATGTCTATAAACCCCTTATAAAACTCACTTTGAAATCCGTCTGGGCCAGGCACTTTACCACTCAGGAGCAGCCTCACCACCCCCTGTATTTCTTGGATTGTCAGGGAGGCATTCAGAAAGGATGTCTGCTCTGAGGTTACACCTGAAAGGTCCAGGATCATAAAACAGGACTTCATCTTCGCCAATCTGTCCTCACAGCCCTCTGACCGCTATAGCTCAGAATAGAAGTTCCTAAATGCTGCATTAATCTTTTTGACATTGCAAGTAAGAGTACCAGCACTGACTCTGATGGATGTGGTAAATTGGAGGGCATTCTTCTTTCAGGCCATGTATGCTAGATATCTACCCGGTTTATCACCATTCTCAAATAACCTCTGTTTCACAAAAAGAGATTTCCCTCTTTGCTGTCGGGGTAAGTGCAGCATTCAAAGTAGCCCTGAGGGCTGTAATCCACTGCAATTTGGCTACAGACTGTCTGTCAAGGTATGTTAACTCAGCTGCCTTCAGGCGAGCCTCGAGCAAACGTTGCTGCTCTCCCCTCTGCGAATTCCAGGTCGCAGAGTAAAAAATAATCAAACGCCGTGCTTAGGCCTTGGCAGTCTCCCAGAGCACTGACGGATTACTGGCCATTCCCAAATTAATGTCCTAAAAGGTTTTAAATTCCCACAAAAAATACTCTATAAACATGCTGTCTTTCAAGAGGAAAAGATCCATGCGCCAGTGCCGTGAGTCTATCCGGTTACCACCGGCCTTGACCTCCATGTACACTGCTGCATGATCAGAAATGACTATGTTCCCTATTCTGCAAGACAGCACCGAATTCAAAAAGGTCAATGGGACAGAAAAAACTGTCAATTCTGGTTTAGCAATCACATGGATTAGAGGAAAAAGTGAAATCCCTACCCTCAGGGTGAAGACATTTCCACACATCCACCAACCCCAGCTCCCTGTTCAGGTCCACCAACTGCCTGGATTGCTGGGACATACCCACAAGACCTCTAGACATCCTGTCCACTTCAGGGTCAATAAGACGATTAAAGTCTCCCCTTATAATTTTATGACGCGCCCCGAGTGCCATCAACCTGGAAAGCGCATCCATTAAAAATTTGAGAGAATGTGCTGGGGGAACAATATACATTCAAAATCCCACATTCCTCTCCAAGTATTAAAGCTTTAAGAATCAGAAAACACCCATATTCATCCTTAATTTGGTCTAACAGTTGAAATGGGAGATTTTTCTGGATGATTAAAGCAATTCTTCTACTTTTTGAATTAAAGCATGAGAAAAACACCTCCCTGCTGCAACTTCAAGGGCTCCTTATCAGTTAAATGTGTTTCTTGCAGTAAGGCTACATTGACCCTTTCTTTTCTAAGGCTTGAAAGTATCTTTTTTCTCTTAATTGGTGATTGACTCCCCTTAACATTCCAGGTGCACCATTAAAATGAATGGCTAGCCCTAGCTGACGAAGACAGTCCATTACCCCCGGGGAGGAAGAACCCCACTCATAGCACACCGTGTGAAAACAGTAAACAGTTCGTCTAAATTTAAAAATGCAACTACCAAAACTACCAAATTAAAACTTCAAACACCTACTTCTACAACAGACCACCATATAACTCAAATGAAAGGCCCACAGGGGGTGCCCATACCACCCACTAACCCCTCCGTGGCTCCTTCCAGCTGAAGCTGTACCCCTGCCCAGACAACACAAAGTAAGAAAAATTACACACATTTTATAACAAGAAAGTTAAAAGTGGGCACTCAACCCCTCCCATTCATACTGTAACCCTAGGCACTCCTGGTAGAACAGAAATAATAAGTTCCCCTGAAAGCCTCCCCCAACTGCGAAACAAACCTTCATCCCATGCCAGGAGAAAAAAAGAAAGGAAATGATAAGAGAAAAGAACAAATGATAACGGGAGTGGAGAGAGAAGGGAGAAGAAAGATAAAAAGAGAAAAAAACAATTAAGACCCCAACTTATATTTTAAAAAAAACCTGACAACAAGGTAATCCAGGTAGGTAACAGAGAAAAACAAAGTAAACATTATTGTCCATATTATTCAAGCCAACCTATCTATTTTAAGCATCCAGGAAGTCCTTTGCCTTTTCTGGTGAGTCAAAATTAAACACAGAGAGGAAGGCTAATTTTGACAGTGTTAGGCAAGAGCTTTCAAAAGCTGATTGAGGGCAGACATTCACAGGTAAAGGGACAAACTGGAAAATGGGAAGCCTTCAAAAATGAGATGATGAGAGTCCAGACAGTATATTTCTGTTCGGGTGGAAGGAAAGGCTGGTAGGTGTAGGCAATGCTAAATGACTAAAGAAATTGAGGGTTTGGTTAAAAAAAGGAAGGAAGCATATGTAAGGTATAGACAGGTGAGATTGATTGAATCCTTAGATTATAAAGGCAGTATGAGTATATTTAAGAGGGAAATCAGGAGGGCAAAAAGGAGACATGAGATAGCTTTGGCAAATAGAATAAAGGAGAATTCAAAGGGTTTTTATAAATATTGTTATGATGGTGTGGGTGTACTGTACCTTTAAGAAAGTTAAAAGCTAGCAGAACTACCTGACAGCACCAAGTATTCTCAACATCATACAAGGTTTTGTATTGTGGTCCAGCAGTTAGTGTAGCTGGTTGCCTGGAGATAAAAACAGATTCGAATTAGGCCAATCAGTTTAAATACCCAAAAAATACCAAATTCCAATCAAGTTTGAATTTAGTATATTGACAATCTTAAAAGCCAATGACACAATCTGATGCTTAGGGTATAAGACCAAGGAAAATTGAACAGTTGGGAGGAGAATTGCCATGCCACCAGCATGTATGGACTGCCTGAAAAATAGCTTTCTTAAAGGTACCTTTATCGATCTGTGATTTGTGAAGCATAATCCCTAAGAAGAAGAAAAGAAGACACAGGAAGATCCAAATAGAAGATTCGACAGCTGGCTGGTTTTGAAAACTTGAATTTTTGGTAAATCTTAATCTGGGGTTTTTATCGGACTAGTATTATAAAAGGAAAGGTAAAAGATAGGTTAAAGGAAGGAGTTGTAAATAATTGTTAGTTAATTATTCTTTGGTATACCTTAAGAAATAAAGTTGTTAATTTTTACTTTAAATAGTTTTTGGCCTCTTGGAGTTTCACAGATTACTGCATAGGATAAACCTTTTCTGTGCCATTGGTATAAATTAAGTAGGAAGGTTTACCCTGTGTCGTAACAGTTTGGGGGCTCATAGCGGGATTTGTACTGGTTTAGATAAATTTGAATAGATTTAGGGTATGGAAAATTCTAGCAGATTTAAACACTTGCAGGTTAGTGTCCTAGATCTTTAAATACAACTTAGGTGAGACAATTGGTTTAGTTTCAGTGACTTGTGGTTGATTAAAAGTGAGAGAAATGGCTCTTAAAATTGCTAAAGAGGTTCTGGGATTTGAAGATAATTCTCAAATTTGCCAAGAAAGTTTAGAATGAAAAAGAAAGGCCATACGTTTAGAATTAGCAAATAAGTTAGATTTGGGTTTAATCAAGGACAAAAGGAAAGCTGAAATTGTAAAGATTTTGAGTGCGAGCAGCAGCGGAGATAACACGAACCCGGAAGACCGCAGCTAAGGTAAGGGAGTTTTTTAAAAAACTACTTACCAGTAGCGGACAGCGGTGTTTTCCCTTTCACAGAAGGAGCGGGAGCAGCGGGGGAAGTGGGGCAGCCGGGAAGGAAAGCAGTGACCATATATATCAGCAAGGCGACTAAACCCGAGACTCTACTACTCTAGAGTCTCCCACCCGCCCTCCTCCTCTAACCTAGTTAATAAGGTAACATTCATTCTAAACCTCCTCTATTGAATATAAGTTTGTTCTTAATTTTATAGCAACTTAAACTAAGCTTTCTACTTTAGTACTGAGTGGGTGTTCAGATAAGTGGGGTATGGATGTGAGGGCAGTTGCTTGCTCCTCCTGCAGAATGTGGCAGGTGGAAGACATGGCACATGTCTCCGCTGGCTACATCTGCGGGAAGTGCACCCAACTCCAGCTCCTTGAAAACCGTGTAAGGGAATTGGAGCTGGAGCTGGATGAACTACGGATCATTCGGGAGGCTGAGGGGGTAATTGAGAGGAGTTACTGGAGTTGGTCACTCCTGAGGCTCAGGATAAGGATAGATGGGTTACAGTCAGGGGGAGGAAAGGGGACAGACAGACAGTGCAGAGGTCCACTGTGGACATTCCCCTCAGCAATAAGTATACCATTTTGGATACTGCTGGGGGGATGACCTACCAGAGGAAAGCCATTGCAGTCAGTTCTCTGGCACTGAGCCTGACACTGTGGCAAAGAAGGGAAGGGGGCAGAATAGAAAAGTACTCGTGGGAGGGGACTCGATAGGGGAATTGACAGGAGATTTTGTGGTCAGGATCGGGATTCCCAGAAGGTATGTTGCCTCCCTGGTGCCAGGGTCCGGGACGTCTCCGACCGGGTGTATAAGGTTCTAAAAGGGGAGGGCGGACAGCCAGAAATCGTGTTACATATTGGCACTAATGATATAGCCAGGAAAAGGATCGAGGTTGTAAAAAGTGATTTCAGGGAGTTAGGATGGAAGCTGCAAAGCAGGACAAACAGAGTAGTGTTCTCGGGTTTACTACCGGTGCCACAAGATAGCGAGGCGAGGAACAGGGAGCGGGCGCAGCTTAACACGTGGCTGCGCAACTGGTGTAGGAGGGAGGGCTTCAGATATGTAGATAATTGGGATCCCTTCTGGGGAAGGTGGGACCTGTACAAGAAGGACGGGTTGCATCTGAACTGGAAGGGGACCAATGTCCTGGGGGGAAGGTTTGCTCGAGTAGATCGAGAGGGTTTAAACTAGTATGGCAGGGAGGTGGGAACCTGAGCTGTATACCAGAGGTGAGAGCTGATGCAGATGAGGCAATAGCAAGAGGTAGACCAGCTAGTGGAAAGGATTTTCCTGGCAAGGAACCAAGGTATCCGTTAAAGTGTGTTTGCTTTAACGCAAGGAGTATCAGGAATAAAAGTGATGAACTTAGAGCATGGATCAGTACCTGGTGCTATGATGTTGTGGCCGTAACAGAGACATGGGTTTCTCAGGGGCAGGAATGGTTGCTGGATGTTCCAGGGTTTAGAGCATTTAAAAAGAATAGGGAGG
>NC_057720.1:26385360-26426381 GCF_004010195.1 Chiloscyllium plagiosum | reverse complement strand
CAGGTACATAGATCCCTTAAAATGGCCACCCAAGTGGACAGGGTTGTTAAGAAAGCATATGGTGTTTTGGCTTTCATTAACAGGGGGAATGAGTTTAAGAATCTTGAGATCTTGTTGCAGCTCTATAAAACTTTGGTTAGACCGCACTAGGAATACTGTGTCCAGTTCTGGTCACCCTATTGTAAGAAAGATGTGGATGCTTTGGAGCGGATTCAGAGGAGGTTTACCAGGATGCTGCCTGGACTGGAGGGCTTAACTTATAAGGAGAGGTTGACTGAGCTTGGACTTCTTTCATTGGAGAAAAGGAGGAAAAGAGGGGACCTAATTGAGGTATACAAGGTGATGAGAGGCATAGATAGAGTCAATAGCCAGAGACTATTTCCCAGGGCAGAAATGACTAACACGAGGGGTCATAGTTTTAAGCTGGTTGGAGGAAAGTATAGAGGGGATGTCAGAGGTGGGTTCTTTACACAGAGAGTTGTGAGAGCATGGAATGCGTTGCCAGCAGCAGTTGTGGAGGCAGGGTCATTGGGGACATTTAAGAGACTCCTCAACATACATATGGTCACAGAAATTTGAGGGTGCATACATGAGGATCAGTGGTCGGCACAACATCGTGAGCTGAAGGGCCTGTTCTGTGCTGTACTGTTCGATGTTCTATGTTCTGTGTACTCAAACACCTAGGTGTGTCAGAGAAACAGACAAGAGCAGTAGAGGTAGAAAAACTTAAATTACAATTGAGGAAAATGGAGTTAGAAGATAAACAAACAGGGAGAAAGGAAAGAGAGAGGGAGAGAGAAAGAGAAAGTGAGAGAGGAGGGAGAGAGACAGAGGAAAAAGACAGAGAGAGAAGGTTCTGAGCTGAGCAAAACTTGAGAGAATTTGAACTTGAGAAATTGCGACTTAATCAGCAAAGTCAAGTTAACAGGATGGAGATTAAAAGAGAAGGTAGCGATATATGCAAATATGTCAAAACTCTGCCACATTTTGATGAGAAACGTTAAAGCCTTCTTTATTTAATTTGAAGAATTGGCCAGGCAGATGGAGTGGTTCGAGGATTTAAAATAATGCTAGATCAGACTAAACTGGTAGGCAGAGCAAGTGCAGTATTTGCCATGCTGTCAGCTGAGAGGTCAAGCGATTATGAAGAGGTGAAACAGGCTATTTTAAGTACTTATGAATTGGTTCCAGGAGCATACAAACAGCAGTTCAGAAACACAAATTCTTTCAAACTCAACTATTTGAGTTTGAAATAACACAGTCATTTTGATCGATGGGTACATGCTTTGAAAATAGATAGGACCTTTGAGGCTCTAAGAGAGGTTATTCTGCTAGAGGAGTTTAAAAACTCACTTCCAGAGATGGTAAGAATTCACATGGAGGAACAGAAAGTTCAGGAAGTGAGAAGGGCAGCAGAATTAGAGATGAATACATGTTGGTGGATAAGACAAGCTTTCGGCCAGAATGTCATCCTGTGAGGGACAGAAGTTGGGAGAAAGGGAGATCCTCCACTGCGAAGCCAAGAGTAGAGAGCACTGGTAAGAATTTACTACAGGATAAAAATGAAGCCCAAGAGGGTGGAAAGGAGGTGAAAGGCCTCAAGTGTTTCCGCTGTGGTAAAGTCGGACACACAAAGTAATAGTGCTGGTCATTAAAGAAAGGCATTGTGGGAAGAGGTGTGGCATTAGTGAAGGTAGTAAAGAAGACCCCAAGAAGAGCCAAGGATGCAGGAGAGTGCACAGCGTAGGCAGGAATTGGGTATGATGTTAGTACCTGATCTCTATGAAGAATTTGCCTCTGTGGATAAAGTTTACTCAGGAAGAACAGGGGGAGAAGGACAAGATGTTATAATTTTGAGAGTTACAGGATCTATCCAGTCACTGATAGTAAGGGATGAGCGAGTATGCACTCTTTCTGATCTGTTACCTGAGAGTATGGTAATTTGTGGGGTAGATGGACAGAAGTTTAGCGTTCCCCTACGTAAGATCAGGTTGGAGTGCCAACTGAAGATTGGGGAAGTTACAGTGGGAGTGATTGACAGAGTGTCAGTTCCAGGAAATCAGTTTGTTCTTGGGAATGATTTGGCAGGATCCAAAGTGGGAGTGTTGTGGAGAAGCCCAGTGAAGACCAAGAAACTGAGGAGTTAAAACAGAAATATCCTGGTATTTTCCGAGACTGTGTGGTAACCAGATCCCACTATCATAAATCACGGCACGAAGCAAAAGTAAAGAGAAAGATGAAGGAGTTGAGGTTCAGTTAGTGGACACCCTGTTTGACATAATGGTGCAGGAAAAACCTGAACAGGCAGGGGGTCAGACAGAAGTGTTTCATTCTGAAAGATAAGAGACTTACAACAGCAAGACAAGATAATAAAAGATATATATGTAGATGTGTACTCTGAAAAGGAGGCAGAGAATATTCCGGGGGGTTATTATCTGAAAGATAGAATCCTAAGGCAGAAATGGAGAACACAGCAGGTTAGTGCAAAGGAGAAATGGACCGAAAATCGTGTTGCCAGTAGCATACAGACAGAAAGTGTTAAGGGTAGCACATGAGCTACCTGTAGGAGGGTATGAAAGACTCAGGCTAAGGTACAAAAACATTTTTATTGGCCTGGAATGTACAAGGGTGTGGTTAACATTTGCTGTGTCTCATTAATGCCAAATGGTAGGTAAGCCACAGGTGGTAATAAAACCAGCACCTTTGTTGCCAATTCCTGCATTTGAAGAACCTTCCACATGAGTTATAATTCCCCGCCTGAGAACTAAAAGTGGGAACCAGTACTTGTTAACCATAATGGATATGTCCTCCAGATTTCTGGAGGCAATTCTATTACTGAGTATTAAGGTAAAAAAGGGTGGGAGAGGAGTTAACAGCTTTCTTTTCTTGGTATGGGCTACCCAGAGAGATTCAGTAGACTAAGGATCAAATTTTACTGCTAGGCTGTTTAAGGATGTTACGGATCGCTTGGGTATAGAGCACTTTAAATCCAATGCGTGTCATCCTGAATCCCAGTAAGCTTAAAAAGGTGGCATCAGACCTTGAAGAATATGTTGAGAGTGTACTGTCAGGATTACCCAAGTAATGGATGGATAAAGATATTCCATTCATAGTGTTTGCCATTAGGGATGCCCCAAATGAATCTACTCAGTTTACTCCCTTCGATTTGGAGATACAAAGTTAAAAATCACCAGGTTATAGTCCAACATGTTTATTTAGAAGTACTGGCTTTCAGAGCACTGCTCCTTCATCAGGTAGTTGTGGAGTACACAATTGTAAGACACAGAATTTATAACAAAAGTCTACAGTGTGATGTAACTGAAATTATACATTAAAAAATACCTTGATTGTTTGTTAAGTCTCTCATCTGTTAGAATGACCATGTTAGTTTCACTTCTTTCATATGTAGATTAGATTAGATTAGATTAGATTACTTACAGTGTGGAAACAGGTCCTTCGGCCCAACAAGTCCACACTGCCCCGCCGAAGCCCAACCCACCCATACCCCTACCTTTGCCCCTTACCTAACACTACGGGCAATTTAGCATGGCCAATTCACCTGACCTGCACATCTTTGGACTGTGGGAGGAAACCGGAGCACCCGGAGGAAACCCACGCAGACACGGGGAGAATGTGCAAACTCCACACAGTCAGTCGCCTGAGGCAGGAATTGAACCCGGGTCTCTGGCGCTGTGAGGCAGCAGTGCTGACCACTATGCCACCGTGCCGCCCACTTGCCACCGTGCCGCCCACAAAATCACAAAACATTTTTTTTAAAGTTACATTCTCAGATTAACTTTAAAGGTTAACCTCCAAATCACGATTTGGAGATGCCCGTGTTGGACTGGGGTGTGCAAAGTTAGAAATCACACAACACCAAGTTATAGTCCAACAGGTTTATTTGGAAGTATTAACTTTCAGAGCACTACCCATCTGATGAAGGAGCAGTGCTCCGCAAGCTAGTACTTCCAAATAAACCTGTTGGACTTTAACCTGGCATTGTGTGATTTTTGACTTTGTACACTCCCTTCGAGTTACTATATGGGCATGAAATGAAAGGCCCTTTGAAATTAATTAAAGAAAAATTGACAAGCCCAAAGTCAGAGATCTCACACTTAAATTATGTATCAGAGGTGAGGGAGAGATTAAATAGAGTAGGTGAGTTAGCTAAACAGCACCGAAAGAAGGCACAGCATAGAATGAAGCAGGTAGTAGATAAAAGCTCTGAGACTAGGACATTTTCCCGAGGGGATGATATGTTAGTACTGTTACCAGTGATAGAAGATCCCTTCATAGCCACATTTAATGATCCCTATCAAATTGAGAAAAAGTTGAGTCAGGTGAGCTATGTAGTGAAAATACCAGATAGAAAAAAAAAGGTATCGGTTATGTCATGTGAACATGTTGAAACCGTATTATACTCGAGAGAAAGAACTGGAGAAACAAATGTTCATTATTGCCCCGCAGAGTGAGGAATCAAATCCAGGTGTGGATTTTGATGTGCCTCAAAATAGATTTAAAAATGAAGAAGTCCTTGAGGAGTGGGATAAGTTAGTAAGTATCTGTCTCAGGAGAATAGAACGCAGTTGAAAGATTTGTTACTGCTGTATAAGGACATATGTAAGAATCAGATGGGGAAGACTAATGCTACTGTACATGAAGTAGATATAGGGAATACTGCTCCGATAAAACAACACCCCTATTAATCCTTTCAAAGCCAGACAGGTCCAGATGGAGGTGGAGGCCATGCTCGACGAGGATATCATTGAACCAACCCAGAGCGAGTGGAGTTCGCCAACCATCTTAGTTCCCAAACTGGACGGGATTCAACAATTCTGTGTGGATTATTGGAAGGTCAATGCCATTACAAAATTGGACACATATCCAATTCCTACATTGAAGGACTGTATCGAGAAAGTAGGACAAGCCAGTTATATCACCAAGTTGGACTTAATATGTGGTTACTGGCAGGTACCTTTATTAGAGACGGTGAAAGAAATTTCTGCGTTTGTATCCCCAAAGGGCTATATCAGTTTAAAGTGATGTCCTTTAAAATGAAGAATGCACATGCCACACCTCAAAAACTCATGAACAGAGTTGTGGCTGGGTTAACAAACTGTGCATTCTATTTGGACGATGTAGTAATCTTTCGTAGGTCCTGGAAAGATCACATTGTACAGTTGGCAGAGCTCTTTGAACGACTATGAGACGCAAAACTGGTAAAAACATGGGAGACTGGTTAACAAGGTTAGATCTCATGGAATACAGAGACAACCAGCCATTTGGGTACAGAACTTGCTCAAAGGTAGAAAACAGAGGGTGGTGGTGGAGGGTTGCTTTCAGACTGGAGGCCTGTGACCAGTAGTGTGCCACAAGGATTGGTGCTGGCCCCATTATGTAAATGAGTTGGATGTGAACATGAGGCATAGTTGGTAAGTTTGCAGATGGCACCAAAATTGCAGGTGTAGTGGACAGCAAAGAAGGTTACCTCAGATTACAATGGATCTTAATGAGATGAGCCAGTGGGCTGAGGAGTGGCAGATGGAGTTTAATTTAGAGAAATGTGAGGTGCTGCATTTTGGAAAGGCAAATCAGAGCAGAACTTATACATGTAATGGTAAGGTCGTAAGGACCGTTGCTAAACAAAGAGACTTTGGAGTGCAGGTTCATAGTTCATTGACAGTATAGTCGCAGGTAGATAGGACAGTGAAGAAGGTGTTTGGTATGCTTTCCTTTATTAGTCAGAGTATTGAGTATAGGAGTTAGGAGGTCATGTTGCGGCTGTACAGAGGATTTGATCAGTCACTTTTTGAATATTGCGTGCAATTCTTGTCTCCTTTCTGTTAGAAGGATGTTGTGAAACTTGAAAGGGTTCAGAAAAGATTTGCAAGGATGTTGCCAGGGTTGGAGGATTTGAGCTATAGGGAGAGGGTGAACAGGATGGAGATGTTTGCCCTGGAGCTTTGGATGCTGAGGGGTAACCTTATAGAGGTTAAACAATCATGAGGCGTATGGATAGGATAAAAGGTCTTTCCCCTTGGGTGAGGTAGTCTAGAACCTGAGGGCATATGTTTAGGATGAGAGGGGTAAGATATAAAAGAGACCTAAGGGCAACTTTTTCACACAGAGGGTGGTGCATGTATGGAATGAGCTGTCAGAGGAAGTGGTGGAGGCTGGTAGAATTGCAGCATTTAAAATGCATCTGTATGGGTATATGAATAGGAAGGGTTTGGATGGATATGGTCCAGATGCTGATAAATGGGGCTAGATTAGGTTAGGATATCTGGTCGACATGGATGAGTTGGCCCGTCCATGCTGTACGTCTCTATGACTCTATGACTCTAACTAATGACTGAAATGCCAGTGCTGAAATGTCAATGATGAAGTCACCCTGCAGTGTGATGCCAGTGATTCAGGACTTGGAACAACTTTTATGCAGCTAGGACAAGTGTTTGAATTTGCATCCATCATGTTAATACCAAATGACTGAGGCTACACTCAACATTGAGAGGCAGTCTATTGTCTTTGCGTATCCACATTTTTTTCAGTACCCTGATTGGGAGAGGAAGTGACAACAGAGTTTGATCACAAGCCACTTCCAAGTGTCTTCCTCAAACCGTGTGCATCTCCCCTGAAGTGTCTGCAAAGAATGCTGCTTCATTTATAGAGATTATCTGGATGGGACAGACTAGCAAGGCAAACAGATATAGACTCTTGATCATGCTGTTGAGAGCAGCACTCCCTATGAAGAAAGTTGAGAATGTTAAGGCAAAATTTAAATCCTTCCAGATTCAATGGGAATCAACATCTCAACATGCTTTGAAAATTATCAGTCCAGCAGAGACATTAAATCTGAAACTTAAAGCAAGTAAATTGCAATCAGATGCATCTCTCAAACTATTACAGGAAGTAATGATAAAACAATGTCCTAAAAATAGTCAGGACACATCTGTTGCTATAAGGGTATTGTGCATACATAGATGACTTGATAGCCCAAGATAACATTTTGCACAAAGGAAATAGAGGTGTATCCTGGAGAAAATGAAGGAAGAGATGTTGATACATATCTATAGAAGTGATCAAGGAATTGAGTCTTGTCTGTTGAAGGCATGTGGTTGTTTGACTGGCCGAACATGTGCAATAAGATGAAGGACCACATCAGCCAGCGCAATGCATGGAATGAATACCAAGCTAAGTAAGCTAAAGAGCCACTTATGAAGCATGACATCCCAGGCAGACCACAGATGAATCTTGAAGTAAACCTCTTCACCCTTGCAGGAAGTGATTATCTTGTCACCATTGATTACTATTCTGACTCTTGGAAGTTAGACCAGCTGACATCAGTCACTGCCGGTGAAAATGTAGAATGCCTGAAAGCACACTTCAGATATTAAGACAATTCAACAGTGAAGGATTCAGGGGCTTCTTAAAGGAGTGGGGAGTTTGGTACTATGTTCGTCTCTACACCATTGCCAGTCAGATGGAGGAGTCTGACAGACAATCCTAATGTAGTTTGCCACTGTATTCCCATAGGATTATCTGGTAAATGTCCAATTTCAGAATCATATAAGTTGGATACTATGTTGCAAATGCAGGCTTATTGTGTAAGATCAGTAGTTTGTTTGTGGTGAACAGCTGAAAGGTTTTCTGTTTGATACAATCTTTGGGATGTCTGGTCTACATTCCTGGCATCACAACAGAACTGAAATTCATTTATCATATTTCTCATTTGGATGATAGGCAGGACATCTTTTTAACTTGATAGCAGAATCTGTTAATAGTAAACATCACACCTGTTGCTGCTGCGTAAGGTAATTGAATTCCTAATTTATGAATGCACTACACGTGACTCGGTCTGAACTGTGCAAATTTCATTTCTTAATTTGATCTGTTCATGACATTATGTCAACAGATGACCTCACCATAACATACCTAGTTAAAACATGTCTGAACCATAGACTCACTTAATCAGAGGCAGTTTAGCATTGCAATTAACAATGCCACAAAATTGGGAGTAAAGCTGTCTGACCACATACTGTCTGATAGTTTGTCCTTACAAGTGGCTCTACATTTCGTGTGTCTTTTTTCCACATCAAACTGAAAGAAGCATTTGCTGAGTTCAAGCTTCCCTACTCAAAGCTGTCCCATCACAAAGCCAGTCTCCCCTGAAGCCGATCTAGAGCACGTATATTGCAGAACTCTGAATGGTTTGTTCTATTTTCACTTGCAACATGAATGTCTGGTAGTGTTGTGAGTCATCAGATCAAATCTGGACCTAGATGTCAGTAAATCTAACAGAGGGACTTGAATAGCTGTCCTTATGAAAAGTGATTATTTAAATGAAATGCATGCTGGTCATAATGCCAGGTCCAAACTTGTATCCATTGGTACTGCCACTCAATATGACTGGATGGCCTCACTCAGACAAAAGCTAAAAAAGCATTTGCTAGACTTGTGTAAGAATTGTGTAAGAGCAATGACATACCAACACAGGATAGGGTTTGTCCTCATGGCTCACTGTGACCACACATGTGTGAACCACTTGAGATATGCAAAAGTATTATTCCTTTAAACCTATCTCACCTATCACTGTTCTGAAGAAGCGGCATGTTAGACCAACAGTTAACTCCGTTTCTCTTTCTACATTTGCTGCCAGATCTGCTGAGTTCCTCTAGTATTTTCATTTTTTATTTCAGATTTCCACAATCTGCAGTAGTTTGGATGTATGAATTGGCTAAATGGTTGGGTGAACTGCTGTAGTTTGAGTAATTTTTTTTATTTACATGGTAAAGGATTCCTTCATATTCCAAACAATATCTTACAGGGGCAATGCAGTGTCCATGTGCTCATTTGACATTGCTCGGTTATTCACCAATAGTCCACTTAAAAAAGCTAAAGACATCTGCATTGCAGCCTTGTATGATGAAGATCTAGACATGTTACCATTGTATAAATCAGTATTCACTGAACTTATTAACTCAGCTACTTGCACAGTTGAATTCAGTTTTAGCAAAACCATGTTTGTTCAAATTGAGAGTGTCACTGTGGGATTCTCATTAGACCCAGCCCTTGTAGACATCCTGGTTGGATTTCGTAAGAAACATGTCTTCAGTAGAATGACACTTAATCTCCTATTCCTTGTAAATTTCCATTTTGCAAATGATCCATTTGTTATATTTGAATCCACAGCTATAATTGTTTCTAAACATGCTTTAATGATCTCGATTTGCACTCAATTTTATGTTTGAAATAGAATAGTCAAATTAATTCCCTTTCTGCCATGTTCCAGCTAAGAAATAGATTCTCTATACTCTTCATGGCAATCCTACCTTATCTGCTCAGTATATATGCTGTGATTCCAACAGTTGCACATGCTATGCTTTTGGTTATGGATAACACACAATTTGGGAGAATTCTAAACTGTGAGGAGAACAGTGCAGAATTTCAAAAGGGCATTGGTACGTTGATCCAGTGGGTGCCAAATGAGGTTCAATGTGGAGAAGTGTGAATGACACTGTGGCGTAAACCATGGAGAGTGAATATATTTAAAGGGGCCTCTTCTCAAAAGTGTGTTGAAGCAGTGAGACCTGGATATCTGTGTTTTTGCATAAGTCACTAAATGTGGCACCACAAGTGCAGAAGGATGTTAATAAAACATACAGTATTCAAGACTTCATTAACAGAGGCATAGAATACAAGTGAATTTTACATCTGTGATTGATAAATTTTGATTAAGCAACTGTCTTATGGGATATGGGCCAAAGGCAGCTACATGGAGCTAGGCCACAAATAACCAAGATCTCATTGAATTGTATAGTAGACTCAATTGACCAAATGACCTACTCTGCTTCTACCTCTT
The DNA here is from genome assembly GCF_004010195.1 of Chiloscyllium plagiosum. NCBI lineage: Eukaryota > Metazoa > Chordata > Chondrichthyes > Orectolobiformes > Hemiscylliidae > Chiloscyllium > Chiloscyllium plagiosum. Next base: position 26,416,522 of record NC_057720.1, on the reverse strand, counting down.
GTATTCTCATGGTCTTACCAAGCAAAATCAATCTGTCTGGCTTGAAATTTAAACAAAAGGTGCCAGTTAACTGTCAGTCATCAATAACTGCTGCATTCAACATGGCAAAGCCTCTGCAATCAGTGTTCACTTGCTAACCAATTAATATTCTCTTCACTCACAGAATAAATAAGGTTTTCCCATTTGTTGGTATTTGTGTGAATTATTCTAATTATTCTTTGAGTGCAAGATGAAAATATTTGATAAAGTGTCTTTTTCAAGTTTTGTGGTCCCAAAAGCTATTTGTATTTAATGTAAAAGCTAGTTTGCCTTAGTCATGTGATCTTTACCTCTGCTTTTTATGGTCAGTGGCAGCCATTAAACATCATGTATAACATAATACAATCAATTTGTTTCTTGTCTTTTAAGGAATGAGAATGTAATTTTTATTAAGACCATTGAATACATCAGGTTAAGAATATGAATACAGAAAGGTACTTTTCATCCTCCATTCCAAAGAATGGCCAACAGTCAATTTAAAAGCAAATGGGAATCATTAGCTTTAGAACATACGCTAATCCCACTTGTGATTTTCACTCGCTGAACTTGCCCCTTCCATTAGGAACTAATGGCTTCAGCTCAGGATAAAGATTTCTGTGCAGTCCATCCCCACACATAGTGGTCAAGTTGATGGTTCATGAGGAAAACTGTTCACAACTGTTGAGCATGGTAGTGTCATTTTAAGCTTACAGCCTTCCATGTCATTTCCAGCGCTTGCCTTTCAAGCTGCGTTGCCCAGGCCAATTTCACTACTTGTTTAGAGAACGACATCTAACTACTTTCTCTTGTTATTTCCAAATTAGTGAATAAAACAGAATCAGTAGTCCTCCTGTTCCATTTCTCTACCACTTTAAAATATCCCAGTCTGAAATTCATTCTGGCACTGTCCATTTTATTGGGTGTTAAGCCTTAAGTTAACTTGGAAGGGAGCAATAGCCACAAAGTTGTATTAACATGATTTATGCATCTAAGAAATGGATATTAATATTGTGAGGATTGCTCATTTTATGGCAAGACAACAGTGAAAGAGAAAAATGACAGTAAGTGAAGGACTATTCATTTAATGGCACAGTTGCACCAAATAGACATCGCCATTTGAAAATTATGGAGGGAGAAGAGAACAGGACATAATACTGAAGGAGGAAGGACACTGTGTGATTGGTAAGAATGTGGACAAAATTTGCTGGATTATCCTGAGGGTATGAAGCATCACACTGAAAACCAACTTGGGATAATTAGTTGGGCTTGCAGTGTGCCATACTTACGTGTAATGGAAGTACCTATATAAATACATGGTGCCCTGTTCTGTGCAAACAAAAAGAACATATGTGAAAACTATGTTCTAAATTAACAAACTAGCTGATACCATTCGCTGACTTAGCTCTCATGGCAGTGTCCATCAAGCAGAGTCAAGCTGCCTCGTTTGACATCCAAATGAAGGCTGTCAGTTAACTGTCAATCGTCATCAACAAAGTACTCATCATGCCAACACTACTACCAATTAGAATTTTCTTGTCAATCAATCAGGATGAGTAGTTGACACACATTATATGGTGTATTTATGGGGCAGCAACTAAATTCTTGAGGACGAAAGAAATCTGAGAATGGTTCACGCAGTTAAATGAAATAGGCCAGAAGGCCTCTAATACATAAACATCAACATGGATCAGTTGGACCAACAACTATTCTCTCTCTTGTAAATTCCATGTAATGTGGAATAAAAGAGTCCTGGGCAAAAGACTATCAGTAGGGCATAATGAATGACAAATAATTATGAGCAGTGTTTATAATCAGTCTTGTAGATAGAGAAGATTGGACACATAGCACAATTTATATCTACCGGGAGCTAAAATACTTCATTACTTTGTAAATTATGCATTGGAGTAAGGTGAGAAGAAGCTTACAAAACCTGTTTATGAATTAGAATGAATAATATGAACAACAGCCTGGCTGAAAGTCTAGAAAAGTATTATTGGAAAATGCTGATGAGATTTCAAGACAGACAGAAAAATATCTGTTATCTGAGTTACCTTCAGTGTGATTGGTGATATTGTACACCTGATAAAACCAGCATTGAATTATAAGTGGCAGAAAATCTTTGGAAGGAAAGTTTTGAAACATACAAAATGCTGTACATCAATATAGCCAGGAGACAGTAAGGAGGCCAAAAGACTTAAAGATTGCCAATCATAATGATTACTAATTCAACAACATGTATGGTTAATTTGTTCAATAATCTTTTTCGATTGGAGTATATTTCAGTACAATCCTATTATGAGGTTTAGAATGTGTCCTCTTCCAAACAGAAGGTTCCTAATTATATCATAATTATAATCTCTGCATATTCATGCCAGTTCAGATTTCTGAGGGTTGCATAATTGTTATCAATGGGTCTCACTTGTTAATTATCTTTTGTTCTTAAATTTTGCATAATAATATGATGAATTAGGCTTCCATTTAACATGATTTAAAACTTTGAGGAACAATTTTTTTGTGGTGAATAACAAAGCATCCCATAATTTTGTTGACATAATGCTGACATGACGAATTAAGATTCAGGGCTGGTTTTTCAGCTGGCATTGTTTGCACCATGGCTGCTTGGAGCTCCTGAGGCCTGCTGAGGATGACCTAAAACCCCACTACGGTAGTGACAGTAAAGATTTATGATTAGAACTCTTAAAGAAATGTTCTTGCTGCTGTAAAGCAGCTGAATGCCATTCCCAGTAAGCTGTGCATTAACACTGCACCTGGTTTATGCATTTAGAATCAGCCACTCTTTCGGATGAGGAAGCTGGATTAAAATGCAGGTTCATGCTTTTTTTTTCCCTTCTGCACTGTACAAAATAAGAAATCAAGGGAACCACACCACTGTGCAATGAATGGTTCCAGTTCCACTTGGTGCGGATCAGATTGGTGTTCTACGTAGAACATAAGTTGGATTTGAAAATATTCAGCGCAATTATTCTGAAAATTTTGTTTATTAGGCAAAACAAGCCTAAAAGCTAAAAACTTTCCAAGCATTCGTGAGTATTGCTTGCATTTGACTCTATGCTCTTGTAATTGCTTCGCATAATGTACTATATTTTACAACTGTACAGAATGAATTGCAGACCCTATGATAACTGGAAATATAGATCTATGGAATATAGATCTATGCCAATACTTAACTGTAAGCTTTACTGTTCGAGAGGGATGGATGTCTTAGTTTAGACTGCAAAGGCACTAAGAGGGAGGTGATCTTGTGGTGATCGTATCACTGGATTAGTAATCCAGGCATCTCGGATACTGCTCTGGGACTTGGAGTCAAATGCGACCATGCCAGTTGGTGGAATGTAAGCTGGAAAGTTTGCCTGGGAGGATAGGACAGGAAAGGGAAGCCTCACAACCTTTAAAAAGTACATGGAGGAGCACTTGAAATAAAACATTCAAAGCTATGGTCCAAGTGCTAGAAAGTGGCATTAAAGAAGTCGGTGCAGACTCAATGGGCTGAAGGGCCTCTTCTGTCATCCATGATGCTAAGAGCTAAATGTTGAGCTGGTCACAGTGAGTGGCACTCAGTTTCCTTTGGGGGACTTGATATTGTTTTCTATGTCGAGGTTGATGCAATGCCTTATGGCCCAGAGTATGACCCAATCTCCAGAAAGGCATTTCTGGAGCCAGGAAATGTGATTACAGGGAAGGAGAGAAAGGGAAATAGCAAATTATGTGATCCAAGTATGAACTCAAGTCTTTCTGGTCTGACAAAAAGGAATTCAGCACTTCTCATTTTCTGCCACTTGTGCACTGTCAGTTTTTAGTCACATTCCAGTGCCCATACTGTCCAGCATGCAGTTAAAATAGCATTGGAATCATATGAATGTTTCAGTTTCTGAATTGCATTGATTCCTAAGGTTCCACCTGATTTAGGCATGCCCTTTGGAAACCCAGAGAAGGCATTTTCATGATTGTGGCAAAGCAAAGGGTGCCAACTGGGTGACAAGAGCTTAACCCTTTGTTGTCATATATATAAATTTAAGTCATCTCTCTCTTCCCCAATGCACTCTAAACCCCGCCCTAACCTTTAAGTATTCAGAATTGGGAATCATAGTCACAGTGAGTTTGAACTATATTATAAATATTCAGCAAAATCTCTTGGATTTTGTCCTATATACTTGATATTATTACATATTATCAAGCCCCTCAAAAGCCCACTTTTCAATTTACTACAGCAATGATTTAATCAGATAAAAACACATAAATTAGTCATTCATGTTATTTAGCCATCTCTGCTTCTTTGAACCCAGCTACAATGCGGTATCCAGACAACAACAGACAAAAGGAGAACCTCAAATCACCTCAAACAACAATCCCTTACAGAAATTAGAACATTTGAACCAACACACACCTATTCAATTGACAAATGACTCCTGATTTTTGGTCTGTTTAGAAATGGCAAAACCTTCCAGTAAAGTAGCTTCACCCATTGTTGGAGCAGGAAGAGTAGATATAGAAATGAACAGTCAAATAAATATCTGTCACATAACTGAAGACACTGACAGTGAGAAGAGAGAACTGGAACATGTACCGGTATATTGCAATTAAATAATTAAGACTGGAGCCAAACTAGCCACAGTAGACAGAGTATAGAGCAAAATAACGGCATTAGTCAAGGGTAAATGTTGAGTAAAAGGGTAGGGGAATGGGTCTGGGTGAGTTTCTCTTCGGAGGGTCGGTGTGGACACGTTGGGCCCAATGGCTTGTTTCCACACTGTAGGAATTCTATGATTCTATGATAATCACCCTCACACAAACAAATGGACATCATGATTGGAATACCTGCAAATACAAGGAACCATTGTAATCGAGTGAATGGCTGGAGTAAAACCTCTCTGCAAATCAGTGGGAAGAAGGATCTTGGTGATACTGTAGAGTCAAAAGGATTATTTAACTTGGAGATGAGATAATTGTCCTGGCTAAGTGGGGTGAGGACAAAGGGATTCAGCATTGAGGAAAACTGACAGCTCACGACTATTTAGTTTTACAATGCATCTAACTGGAAATGTGTCCAGGAAGAGTGAAACTCTGTCATCATTGAATTATCCTGTAACCTTGTGATGCTCAGGAAATATATGTAACCAAGGAACCTGTAAGATTGATAAATATGTGATTAAAATTACAATCAGGTGTGCAGAGTGCTATTTCCATCATGTACTTCCATGGAATAACCCTGGTGTATTGCAATTACCTCTGTTTGCAACATAATTTTAGAATATATCACCTATTATAATGCATTATTTCTATTGCCACAAATGGGCTTCATTATCAGAAAAAATAAACATGTTTTCATTTTAAATTTGAACTGACCACAGTATGTAATAGGAGAGCAAAATATGCAGGAAGTATGAAATATAATCTGAAAATACTGGAAATACTCAGCGCTCCAGGCAGCATCTGTGGAGTGAGAAACAGTAAATGCTCCAGGTTAATGATACACACCCAATTTTGACAAAGGGTCACTGAAGTAAAATCAGAACAAAGGAGGGTCACTGACCTCTGTTTCTCTCTGTACTGCTGCTACCAGATGTGCCAACCAAATCTAACATATTTTGTTTCCAATGGAGTCAAAGTAATCCCTCTTCCAGTTCTCCAATTTCCATTAGCGTCTCATCTCGATCAGCTAGAAACTCAGTAATATTTGTCTGAACCTTGATTTGGCACAATGTTAAGAATGAATTGCAAAATAAAACTGAAGAAACCACAAACAACTTGCTGGGCAAAAATTATTCAATGGCAAAGCAATAAATGGACTATTTTTTTCAAAACAAGTGTAATTAATAAAAATAACCATTAGACTACCAGACAGCTGACCTCACCAATAAACATTTTTTCTGTCTCTTTCATTACTCTTAGAGACTGAAGAGATTATTATTTTTAACTTAATACACCCCAGTGTTGAACTGGGGTGTACAAAGTTAAAAATCACACAACACCAGGTTATGGACCAACAGGTTTAATTGGAAGCACTAGCTTTTGGAGCGCTGCTTCTTCATCAGGTGGTTGTGGAATATAAAATTGTAAGACTCAGAATTTATAGCGGTGTGATGTAACTGAAATTATATATTGAAAAAGACCTGGATTGTTTGTTAAGTCTCTCATCTTTTAGAATGACCATATCGGTTTCAGTTCTTTCATATGTAAATCCCAGACCTTTTTTTAAAAGTTATATTCTCAAGTGAACTTTAATAATAGGTGTCATGTCGGCCCAGATAATGTATTGAAGGTGTGAGGTGCCCTGTGTGAGGCTGTCTGTGCCCCAAAGTTCAGACTGATTTAAATCTAAAAAAGAAATTTACAGAATCTTACATGGATTTAAGCAGTTTTTGAGCAAAATAAAACATAATTCTGCAAGTACAAACTCACCCCATAAACTTATACATGTGTGTGTACACATGGATGTGTGTATGGGGGGTGCGGTGGTATTAGTGTCTGTGAGAGAGTATAGTATGCGTGTGTGAGTGTAAAGTGGTATAAGTGTGTGAGAGGGTGCACTTGTGGGTGTGTATGTGTGAGCGTAAGAGAGAGAGCTTGTGTATGAGAGAGGGTCTGCGTGAGTGTCTGGGGCTGTAGGTGTGTGTGTGTGTGAAAGTGTGTAGCGCAGCGGAGTCACCTGTAATATGACATGAACCCAAGGTCCCAGTTGAGGCCATCCCCATGGGTACCGAACTGCATCATGTGAGAAATCATGTGAAAGTGGAGGTTGCATTTGAAATGCTAGTCAATGTAGGTTTTCTTCCTCTCCCCCAGATTTCAAAAATAATTGTGAATTAGTACTATTTTCAAGTCCCTACTCTCTCAATTCACCAGGATTTGGAAACCAATCCACCTGAACTATAGTATTGAGCAACAAGATTTGAGCAGAATATCATTGATCTTGCTATCCTATCTGTCTGTCTCCACTGACGTCTGCAGTGTCTGACTGCACTGACTCCTGCAGTGTCTTCCCTCACTGGCTCCTGCCGAGTATGCCCATACTGGCTTCTGTAATGCATGACTGCACTGGTTCCTGCAGTGTCTGACCGCAATGACTCCTGCAGCGACTGACCACATTAGCTCCTGCAGTGCCTGACCATACTGTCTCCTGCAGTGTCTGACCGCACCGGCTCCTGCACTGCCTGACTGCACTGGCTCCTGCAGTGTCTGACCACTCTGACTCTGCCAATGTCTGACTGCATCGGCTCCTGCAATGTCTTCCCTCACTGGCTCCAGCAGTGTCTGACTGCACTGGCTCCTGCAGTGTCTGTCTGCACTGGCTCCTGCAGTATCTGAGTGTACTGATTCCGCCAAAGTCTGACTGCATCGGCTCCTGCAGTGTCTTCCCTCACTAGCCCCTATAGTGTCTGTCTTCACTGGCTCCTGCAGTGTCTGACCGCACTGACTCCTGCAGCGACTGACCACATTAGCTCCTGCAGTGTCAGACTACACTGTCTCCTGCAGTGTCTGACCGCACTGGCTCATGCCTCATCTGACCGTACTGGCTCCTGCAATGTCTGACCACACTGGCTCCTGCAGTGTCTGACCGCACTGGCTCCTGCAATGCCTGACTGCTCTGAATCCTGCAGTGTCTGACCACACTGAATCCTGCAATGTCTGACCACACTGGCTCCTGCATTTTCTGACTACAATGACTCCTGCAGTGCCTGACTGCACTGAATCCTGCAGTGTCTGACCACACTGCCTCCTGCATTTTCTGACTACACTGACTCCTGCAGTGCCTGACTGCACTGAATCCTGCAGTGTCTGACCACACTGCCTCCTGCATTTTCTGACTACACTGACTCCTGCAGTGCCTGACTGCACTGACTCCAGCAGTGTCTGACCACACTGAACCCTGCAGTGTCTGACCGCACTGGCTCCTGCAGTGACTGACTGCACTGACTCTTGCAGTGCCTGACCACATTGCCTCCGGCAGTGCCTGACCGCACTGCTTCCTGCAGTGTCTGACCGCACTGACGCTTGCAGTGCCTGACCATACTGAATCCTGCAGTGTCTGACCACACTGAATCCTGCAGTGTCTGACCACACTGGCTCCTGCAGTGTCTGACTGCACTGACCCTCGCAGTGCCTGACCACACTAGCTCCTGCAGTGTCTGACCGCACTGACGCTTGCAGTGCCTGACCACACTGGCCCCTGCAGTGTCTAACTGCTCTGACTCTTGCATTTTCTGACTACACTGACTCCTGCAGTGCCTCACTGCACTGACTCCTGCATTGTCTGACCGCACTGGCTCCTGCAGTGCCTGACCACACTAACTCCTGCATTGTTTGACCACACTGGCTCCTGCAGTGCCTGACCACACTAGCTCCTGCAGTGTCTGACCGCACTGACTCCTGCAGCGACTGACCACATTAGCTCCTGTAGTGTCTGACCGCACTGGCTCGTGTCTCATCTGACCATACTGGCTCCTAAAGTGTCTGACAATGCTGACTCCTGCAGTGCCTAACTGCACTGGCTCCTGCATTGTCTGACTGCACCAGCTCTTGCAGTGCCTAACTGCACTGGCTCCTGCAGTGCCTGACCACACTAGCTCCTGCATTGTCTGACCACACTGGCTCCTGCAGTGTCTGAGTGCACTGACTCCGTCAAAGTCTGACTGCATCGGCTCCTGCAGTGTCTTCCCTCAGTGGCCCCTGTAATGTCTGTCTTCACTGGCTTCTGCAGTGTCTGACTCCTGCAGCGACTGACCACATTAGCTCCTGTAGTGTCTGACCGCACTGGCTCGTGTCTAGTCTGACCATACTGGCTCCTAAAGTGTCTGACAATGCTGACTCCTGCAGTGCCTGACTGCACTGACTCCTGCATTGTCTGACTGCACCAGCTCTTGCAGTGCCTGACCACACTGACTCTTGCAGTGCCTGACCACACTGGCCCTTTCAGTGTCTGACTGCACTGACCCTCGCAGCGTCTGACCGCACTGACTCCTGCAGTGCCTGACCACACTGGCTCCTGCAGTGCCTGACCACACTGACTCCTGCAGTGCCTGACCGCACTGACACCTGCATTGCCTGACCAAACTGACACCTGCAGTGCCTGACCACACTGGCTCCTGCAGTGCCTGACCACACTGGCTCCGGCAGTGTCTGACCGCACTGACTCTTGCAGTACCTGACCACACTGGCCCCTGCAGTGTCCTACTGCTCTGACTCTTGCACTTTCTGACTACACTGTCTCCTGCAGTGCCTGACCACACTGGCTCCTGCAGTGCCTGACCACACTAGCTCCTGCATTGTCTGACCATACTGGCTCCTGCAGTGCCTGACCACACTAGCTCCTGCATTGTCTGACCATACTGGCTCCTGCAGTGCCTGACCACACTAGCTCCTGCATTGTCTGACCATACTGGCTCCTGCAGTGCCTGACCACACTGAATCCTACAGTGTCTGACCACACTGAATCCTGCAGTGCCTGACCGCACTGCCTCCTGCAGTGTTTGACCACACTGACGCTTGCAGTGCCTGACCATACTGAATCCTGCAGTGTCTGACCGCACTGACTCCTGCAGTGTCTGACCGCACTGGTTCCTGCAGTACCTGACCGCACTGACTCCTACAGTGCCTGACCGCACTGACTCCTGCAGTGCCTGACCGCACTGACTCCTGCAGTGCCTGACCTCTCATTTATCTCTCCACCCGTCAGGCTCTCTGCCTGTATTCCTGATGAAGGGCTTTTGCCTGAAACGTCGATTTTACTGCTCCTTGGATGCTGTCAGAACTGCTGTGCTTTTCCAGCACCACTCTAATCTAGACCCCACATTTTTGTGCCCTATGGGCAAGTTTCCAGAGCACCAAGGTGAAGCCTGATCTCTCCTATGTTTTTTCATTGCGATGACTTTTTCAGGTTAGATTCAACCCTGACAGATCTCCCTGCACTTGGTGCAACTTCGATAGCCCTCCTGTTGAGAAGCTGTAGGCTGTCTTTAGGCACTACAGGCTAGCTTTAGCTCATACTAATTACTTCCGAATTTTGCTCAGACATCCAGCAAATCAACCTTGCAACAGCTTTGGATAGATACTGCAATCCCTTCAGCATCAGTCTCTTGAGTTTCACAAACTGCACAGGGTTGGCAATGGTTAATTTATAGTAATAGTTAATAGTTAAGAGCAATACTGTGCCTGGTTTTTTGTGGGATACTGTCAAATTTGGCCATCAAACAGTTTGAAACAAAGCAAGAGCCTGGAATATATGTCATTTTCAACCGAGAAATGAATCCAGGTCCTTTTGGAGGCTGCTTTGTTTAACTCCTCCAAAAATGGAGCATTGTCGAGTTGGATTGAGAACCATACTTCCTTGGAGTTGCTATGGATCAAAATAATCGGAGACAGGATGGTCTGTGTGCTTTTGAAGATAAGTTTGGAGTAATGTTATCTGGGAAGCTCAGCTGGCTCGTGTTCAATAATGGAATTAAAATGAAAAGGAAATATAGCAAATCTTAAATAAGACCATCAAATGCTAGAAATACTCAACGGATTAGTTAGTATCTGGAAAGGACAAAGACAGTTTATGATCCATTAAATATGTCACCTTTATCCATAAACTGCAGTGTAACTGTATCATGGCATGCCTGGTATCTAAGATGTATGGCATATCCACGTATTATAGGGTCTCACCACACAGACATTATTTTTGCACTTTGTTTGGTTGGCATTATACATGTAAGATAAGGAAGCAGCTATCTAGAGGAAAGCTGATGATTTCACGATTTCAGTGACGCAAGAGCATTTACGTAAAAGCACTGTATATCTGACAGTTCAAACAGATTGTAATTACCCAGTGGCCTGACTTTGAGAATACTATTCCATTTATAGAGTCATAGAGACCCCTCAGTCCAACCTGTCCATGCTGACCACATATCCCAACCCTATCTCGTCCCACCTGCCAGCACCCGGCCCATATCCCTCCAAACCCTTCCTATTCATATACCCATCCAAATGCCTCTTAAATGTTGCAATTGTACCAGCCTCCACCACTTCCTTTGGCAGCTCATTCCATACATGTACCACCCTCTGTGTGAAAAAGTTGCCCCATAGGTCTTTTTTATATCTTTCCCCTCTCGTCCTAAACCTATGCCCTCTAGTTCTGGACTCCTCGACCCCAGAGAAAAGACTTTGCCTATTTACCCTACCTATGCCCCTCATAATTTTGTAAACCTCTATAAGGTCACCCCTCAGTCTCTGACGCTCCAGGTAAAACAGTCCCAGTCTGTTCAGCCTCTCCCTATAGCTGATGCTAGAAAAGTTTAACTCTAAATAACAAAACCACAAGCTTGAGTCTAATTGATGCTGTGTACTAATAGTTGGAGGAACTGGTGTTGGACTGGGGTGGACAAAGTTGGAAAGCACACAACACCAGGTTATAGTCCAACAGATTTATTTGGAAGCACTAGCTTTCGGAGCACTGCTCCATCAGGTGGTTGTGGAGCATAAAATCATAAGACACAGAATTTATAGCAAAAGTTTACAGTGTGATGTAACTGAAATTATATATTAAAAATATACAATCCAGATCTTTCTCAATAGATAATTTCAGTTGCATCACACTGTAAGCTTTTGCTTTAAATTCTGTAATCATGATCTTACTTTCCACAATCACCTGATAAAGGAGCAGCACTCCAAAAGCTAGTGCATCCAAATAAGCCTGTTGGGCTATAACCTGGTGTTGTGTGATTTCTAACTTTGTACCAACATGGTTGATTTGAAGCTAAATGAGACCTATCAGTGCTCGACAGTGATTTGGGACAGTGCAATGTCCTAGATCAATGCATTACACTTAACCGACTTCCTACTCATTAATGCTGTTTTTGAAAAAGATCTGCAAGGCATGGCCCTCATAGCACCTTTTGGATACATGTTTGATTTCAGGTTGCTTGGGGTGACATAATGCCTGTAACATTGGATTTGAGTTGCAACAATTTAGTGCACGTGTCTCATTGCATTGATTGGTACAGTCAGTTGCTTTTGAGTTGTAGTCTGTACATGGTAGACGTATAATTGAAACACAACATCGAGAACGTGTTCTGGTTCCCTAATACTTCCATATGGGAAGTATTGGAAATTTGGAAATATATGTTTGTCAATTACAGGTTGTACAACCAAGTCATAATGGTGCAGTCTTCTGACATCTTCTGTTCATTTTATAGAAATTAAATAGAAAAGCTCCAAAATAATCTTTCACAAAGAGTGATTGATTTTTCTTAAAGATAGTTTTCTTTGGTAACCCTATAGCAATTTCACAAGTCAAAATTTTACTGCTCTTTTTTTCTTGAATGATTAAAATCAGAACAAACTTTGATCATTCTGAGGCTGGTCATTTCAAGGGCCCATCACTGTTGGAGAAAGTGTTTAATAATTCTTCATCCAGGTGTTTAGATCTTCGCTATGGCAACGTGAAAATCATGTGATATGTGGATATCTTTTTGACCACTTTTCTTCAAGATCCTCTTACATGACATTACCTTAACTTGTTCAAAAAATAAATTCTAATGGAACAGTACTTTTACCATGACACAAAAGTCATAGCTAAAAGTCACACAACACCAGGTTATAGTCCAACAGGTTTAATTGGAAGCACACTAGCTTTCAGAGCGCCATTCCTTCATCAACCACCTGATTTTTAACTTTGTACACCTGAGTCCAACACTGGCATCTCCAAATCATGACAAAAGTCATAAGCTGCTTCGCTGGAATTTTATGAATAAGATAATAGCAAGACACAGAATGAGATATTTGATCCGATGACCAAAGCTTTTGTCAAAGAAGAAGTTTTAAGGAGTCTGTTAAAGCAGGAAAGTGAGGTAGAAGAGTCAGGAGTTGGAGGGAGGGAATTCCAAAATTTATGCCCGGGACAACTGAAGGCTCAACACTAATAATGGGCAGAATATAACTGGGAATATCCAGACTGTGGCCATCTTAAATGGAGAAAATCAATGAAATCACAGAGGAATCACACGGTGGCGCAGTGGTTAACACTGTTGCCTCACAGTGCCAGAGACCCAAGTTCAGTTCCCACCTCAGGCAACTGTCTGTGTGGAGTTTGCACATTCTTCCCGTGTCTGCGGGGTTTGCTCCGGTTTCCTCCCACAGCCCAAAAATGTGCAGGTTAGGTCAATTGGCCATGCTAAATTGCCCGTAGTGTTAGGTGAAGGGGTAAATGTAGGGGAATGGGTCTGGGTGGGTTGCTCTTTGGAGGGTCGGTGTGGACTTGTTGGGCCGAAGGGCATGTTTCCACACTGTAAATAATCTAATCTAATCTAAAAATTAGGAAGGGAATTTTAAACATAAGGTTTTCTAGACTGGGAGCAAATGTAGGTGAGATCATATTGCTGATAGTGAAAGACATCTTGGTCAGTGCTCCCCTAAACTGTGTGACTATGCTGCTACTTGAAGGTTCTAGGCCGACTGATGTGCCGATGCAGTGAGTTCTGCTTTCGAAAGCTGTTGCCACCTACAGCTGATGGAGGTCTATACAAGAGTAAAAATCACCAGAGGGAACATTTGACTTGGTGCAAACTAAGACGTAGTTCCTCAGTGCCTGCCTATGGAACCGACTGATCCCACATGGACTCCGGACTACGTTCAGACCATCACAATTTGGACCAGACCAGGACAACCACTACGAACAGCAAATCCAAAGCCTCCAGGAATGGTTTTCCCTTTGGATCCTCTGTTTCGCACTCGCAGCCATGCACTGCCATGTACTCTCCCTGTAGACAGCCCTGCTGCAGCTCAGGGCCACAGTCTCTCAGACCTGCAAAGGACCTTTGCTGTTCTTTATCCTCAGAAGAATCCACACACTCAACAAACATTTTTTCTCCACCATATCCGACATCAAAGATCATAAGTACACCAAACTCTCAAGTACTTACCTCCAAACCCGGGATTCCTTGATCATTCCAGAAGCTTTTCCCGGCCTTAGGAACTGCTCTGCCGCCATTAGCCACACGGCCGCTTCAGTCACCACCACTGCAGCAAACGATGACGTCACTTCCGCCCCCATAGTTGTTGCTGCCACCTCAGTCACCTCCCCCCACCACTGACGGCACTCACTGGAACACCACCGATGTCATTATGAATAACATATGTTCCAGCCCTGCAATGTTTTTACCATCCTCCCTAGACCTTCCCCTCACTGAGGATAAACAATAAAGGCCTCACCTTCATTCCCCTACGCTCCCGGATCAATGAATTCAGTACGTGTTGCAACATCAAGCTCTTCTTCTGCCACCTCTGCGTCTGTACTTACTTTTCCCATCAGACCCCCGCCCACTCTTTCAGGATCCCTTCTCCTACCTCCAACATACTCCACCCACCCAGACACCCCGTGCTGGTCTGTTACCCGCCCTCGATCTCTTCATCTCTAATTGTCTCTGTTACCTTGATTACCTCAACCTGTCCAACCCTCTCACCCACTCCAATCTCTCACCCTCGCAATGCATAGCCCTCCATTCCCTCCACTCCAACCCCACATCACAATCAAATCAGTGGACAAGGGAGAGTTATGGTAGTTTGGTGCACTGATCTCTACACTGTTGAAGCCAGGCGCTAACTTGCGGGCACTTCCTCCTACTGCCCCCTTGATCACAATCTCACCTCCCATCACCAAACCATTATCTCCTAGACCATCTACAACTTCATCACCTCTGGGGATCTCCAAACTCACAGTTTGAGAACCCCACACCCCCAGCTCTACCTCCTACCCATGATGCACAAACCTGACTGCCCCGGTTAACCCATTGTCTCAGCCTGTTCCTGCCCCACCGAACTTGCCTCTGCATACCTTGAGGAGAAAGTGAGGACTGCAGATGCTGGAGATCAGAGCTGAAAATGTGTAGCTGGAAAAGCGCAGCCTCAGGAATGCCTCATTCCTGAAGAAGGGGTCATGCCCGAAACGTCAATTCTCCTGCTCCTTGGATGCTGCCTGACCTGCTGCGCTTTTCCAGCAACACATTTTCAGCTCTGATCTCCAGCATCTGCAGTCCTCACTTTCTCCTAGAAGATTTTAACCTACTGCGAATCCTCTTGCAAGGATGCCTTCCTTGAAGAAGCTCTCTTCCTCCCTCTACAAGGATTTCAGTGTGTCCCTCTTTCACTGCACACCCCAGGTCATCTCCTCTGCCCAGAAGCTCTTCAGCCACATTCTCAAACAGACTCACTACCACAGCCACACCTCCTTCCTCAGCACCTGCCTACGGAACCGACTGACCCTGCACTCCGGACTACATTCAGACCAACAAGATTTGGACCCAACCTGGACAACTAGTACCTACAATAAATCTGAAGCCTCCAGCAACAGACCTTCCGGATCCTCTGCTCCACGCTTGCAGCCATGCGCCGCTACCTACATTCCCTGCAATTAGACCTACCCCAGCTCAGGACAACACTCTCACAGACTTGCAAAGGACATCCACAGAAGAAGTTCTGTGGATATCCTTTGCAAACAAACAATTCTTCCTAGCCATATCGGAAATTAAAGACAGTAAGTACCAAAAACTTTCATGTACTTACCCCCACACTCTGGGTTCCTCAACTGTTCCAGAATCTTCCATTGGCCTTCGAAATCACTCAGGCGCCATTAACCACGCGCCCGCTGCAGCAATCGCCGCCGCGAACCATGACGTCACTTCCGCCCCCACCGACGTTGCAGCCTCCGCGATCGCCGCCCAGACAACCGCCTCCACGATCGCCAGGAAGACCATCGCTGACAGATTCGCGGCCTCCGCGGGGTGCACGGCTATCGGGAACAACACCGTTTCTGCCGTCGCTACTGCCATTTCCGTCCCCTGGGTTGCCATCGCCGCAGCCACTTCCGCCCTCAGTGACATCACTCACCTGCACAACGACCACGCCGCATGCATCTCCGCCCCCACACCGATCTTCGTCACTATGCCTAACCCCGCCCCTACGCTGATCTCCGTCACCAGCCTAACCCCACCCCCATGCCGATCTCTGTCCGTACGCTTAACCCTGCCCCCACACCGATCTCCATTCGCAAGCCTAACCCCACCCCCACGCAGATCTCCGTCCCCACGCCGAATCCCACCCCCGCCCGGATCTCCGTCCCTGCCCCGATTCCAGCCCCCACGCCTAGCCGCAGCCCCACTCCCAGCTCCAGTCCCACACCAGGTCCTAGTTCCCTGCTGTGTTTTCACCATCCCTCCAGAACTCCCCCTCTCTGAGGATGAAAGATCAGTCCTCGGCAGAGGCCTCACCTTCATTCCCCTACGCTCTCGGATTAACGAGTTCAACACGCGGCGAGACATCGAACGTCATTCCTGAAGAAGGGCTCATGCCCGAAACGTCGATTCTCCTGCTCCTTGGAAGCTGCCTGACTTGCTGCACTTTTCCAGCAACACATTTTCAGCTCTGCATACCTTGACACCACCCTGTCCCCCTTGGTTGAGGAACTCCCCACATACATTTGGGACACCACCCACGCCCTCCACCTCCTCCATGATTTTTGTTTCCCTGGCCCCCAAAGCCTGATCTTTACCATGGACATCCATTTCCTATATACAGCGATTCGCCACAACGAAGGCTTCTAAGCTCTTCATTTCTTCCTCTCTCAAAGACCCAACCTGTACCCTTCCACTGACACACTCATTTGATTGGCTGAACTGGTCCTCACCCTCAACAAATTCTCCTTTGAATCCTCCCACTTCCTCCAGACCAAAGGAATAGCCATGGGCACCCAGCTATGCCTGCCGCTTTGTCGGGTACGTGGAACAGTCCATCTTCTGCAGTGACACCCGCACCACTCCCCACCTTTTCCTCTACTACATCGATGACTGTATCGGTGCCATCTTGTGCTCCCATGAGGAGGTTAAACAGTTCATCAACTTCACTAACACCTTCCACTCTGACCTCAAGTTCACCTGGACCATCTTGAACACCCCCCTTCCTGGACCTTGCCATCTCCATTTCCGGCAACCAATTCTACACAGATATCGACTACAAACCCACCGACTCCCACAGCTACCTGGACTGCACCTCCTCCCACAGCACCTCCTCCTGCCTCTTGTAAAAACACCTCCTCCAATTCCTCTGCCAGAAGGACCATTTTCATCATAGAACAGCCCAGATGGCCTCCTTCTTCAATTTCCCACAATTTCCCCTCTCACATGATTGATGATGTCCTCTAGCACATCTCCTCTGCTTCCCGCACCTCCGCCCTAGAATCCCACCCCTCCAATCGCAACGAGGAGAGAAGCCCCCTGGTGGTCACCTTCCACTCCACCAACCTCTGGATACATCACATCATCCTCTGCCATTTCCTCCACTTACAAATAAGCCCCACCAACAGGGGTATATTTCCCTCCCCACACCTATCTGTGTTCCGCAGAGACCATTCCGACTGTGAATTCCTTGTTAGGTCCACGCTCCTCACTAACACCCCCTGCACACCCAGCACCTTCCCTTACCACTGCAAGAAATGCAAAACCTGCGCCTACACTTCTCCCCTCACCTCCCTCGAAGGCCCCAAAGAATTCTTCCACATCCAACAGAGATTTACCTATATTTCCACACACATTATCTACTATGTCCGTTGCTCTCGATGTGGCCTCCTCTACAATGGGGAGACAGGACGCCAACTTGCAGATCATTTCAGAAAACATTTCCGGGACAAATGCACCAACCAACCCCACCGCCCCGTGGCTGAACACTTTAACTCCCCCCTCCCACTCCACCAAGTACATGCAAGTCCTGGGCCGTCTCCACTGCCAAACTCTAGCTACCCGACACCTGGAGGAAGAACGCCTCATCTTCCGTCTTGGCACCTTCCAACCACACGGGATCAATGTCAATTTCACTAGTTTCCTCATATCCCCTCCCCCCACCTTATCCCAGATCCAAACCTTCCAACTCGGTACTGCCCTCTTAAATTGTCCTATTTGTCCATCTTCCTTCCCGCCTGTGCCCTCCAACCTCCTCTCCGACCTATCACCATCACCTCCCCTACCTTCATCTACCAATCGCATTCCCAGCTACCTTCCGCTCAACCACATTCCCATCCCATTTATCTCTCAGCCCCCTTGGGCCACCCCCTCATTCCTGATGAAGAGCTCATGCTTGAAACTTCGACTCTCCTGCTTCTCAGATGCTGCCTGACCGGCTGCGCATCACGCTTTTCAATGCAAACTAAGACATGGACAGCTGAGATTTAGGTTACCACAGTTTCATGGAGGATAGAATTCTTGCGATCAGCAACACTAAAATAGTCAGGTCCAGAGGTAACAGAAATATAAATACTGGTTTCAGCAGCACATCAGCTGGGACAAGAATGATGTTTGGGAATGCTACAGAGGTGGAAATTATAGTCTTAGTGATGGCATGAATGTGTAACCAGAAACTCATCTTGGGATCAAATATGATACAAAAGTTGCAAATAGATGGCTGTGATCTGACAGTTGCCAGGGAGAGGGGTAGAGTTGGGAAGAGGGTTTAGAGCAGTCACTGGAGACAACAGTTACAGCTTTTCAAGTGCTTTCTCAGAGAAAATTTCTGCTCACCATGTATTGGATGATATTAAGAAATAGCTACAAGTGCTGGATTCTGCAAAAGCTGTGAAGTCTGACAACATTCTGGCAATTGTATGGAAGACTTGTGCTCCAACACTGGCTGCACCCCACACCAAGCAGCCCCAGCATTGGTATCTATCTTACGATGTGGAATAATGCCGAGTTACTTCCTGTGCACAAAAAGCAGGTCAAATCCAACCTGACTAATTACTGCCTAATAGGACAGATTTCAATCATTACAAAGTGAAGGAAGAAGTTGTCAATAGTGTCAGCTGACTGACTCCCAGTTTGGTTTCTGTCAGAGTCTCCGTGATCCTGACCTCTTTAAAGCTTTGGTCTAAATGTGGGCAAGTGAGCTGTACTCCAGAGATAAGGTGAGAGTCACTACCCTTGCCATCAAGGCCACATTTAACTGTGCATAGCATCAAGGAGCCCTTATAAATCTGAGATGAATTGTAATCAGGGATAAACTCTCCTCTGGTTTGAGTCATACCTAGAACAAAGGATGATGGTTGTAGTTGTTTCAAGTCAATCATCTTACCTCCAGGACACTGTTGCATGAGATCCTCAGTGTACTCTCCTAGGCCCAACCATGCTCAGCTGCTTCATCAATGACCTTCGCTCCATCGCAAGATGAGAGATGGGAATGTAATTTTTGATTGTACAATGCTCAGGAACATTTGGGACTCTTCAGATACTGAAAGAGTCCATATACATAGGTAGCAATAGCTGGATAAATATGGATAATATCCAGATTTGGGCTGATAAGTGGCAAGCAACATTTGTGCCACACAATTGCCAGACTATGAACGTCTCCAACAAGAGACATTCTAACCATGGGCCCTTGATGTTCAAAGGTATCATCTTTACTGAATCCCCCATTATCAAAATCTTAGGGATTACCATTGACCAGAAACTGAACTGGTCCAGCCATATAAATAGGTCAATACAGGGTAGTGAGTAACTAATTTCCTGTCTCCCCAAAACCAATCCACCAACAACAAAGCATAAGTCTAGAGTGTGATGGCCTACTCTCCACTAGCCTAGGTGGGTGCAGCTCCAACATTATTTAAGAAGCTTAGCACGATTCAGGAGTAAGCAACCCACTTCATTGAAATACCATCCACCATATTCGACTTCCTTTACCATTGATACAGAGGGCATGTAGGGTATGCCATCTACAAGATGCACAACAGTAACTTGCCAATGCTCCTTTTCTAAACCCATGATCTCTACCACCTAGAACAATAAAGAGCAGCTGATGTATAGGAACATCACTATAACAAATTTCCCTACATGCCACACACCATCCTGAGTTGAAACTACATTACTATGTGTTCACTGTCACTGAGTTAAGATCCTGGGACTCCCTTCCTAGCAGCATTGTGGGTGTCCCTGTGCTACAAGCATTACAGCAGTTCAAGAAGACAGCTCACCACCACCTTCTCCATTAGATCTGGGTAATAATGCATGGTCTAGCTAGAGACACCTACATCCCATGGATGATTACATAGAAATGAGAAAAAGGAGATGTCAGTGATAGATCCTAGGGGCCACCAGGAGTCATGGTGGAGGAGCTGGGGGAGAAGCCATTGCAAGTGATACTTTAGTTATGATTAACTAAATAAGAAATATTCTCTAGGGTTGAATGATGGGTTGAAAGATTCGAGGAGGTTCACTGAAATGGTCTAATCCGTAATTGATACAATGGGTGTAACAGGACCCTAGACATAGCAATGTTGAAGGAATGACATTGCATATGAGTTCCATTGCAATCTGCTCATTAAGAACTCTTGGGGAGTCCCTGGAGTGCTTAGGTTTACGTTAAGAGGGAAAAGCTTTAAAAGGGACCTAAGGGGCAACTTTTTCACACAGTGGCTGGTGTGTGCATGGAATGACCGACCAGAGGAAGAGGTAGAAGCTGATACAATGACAACATTTAAAAGGCATCTGGATGAGTACATGAAAAGGAAGGGTTTAGAGGGATATGGGCCATTTACTGGCAAATGGGACTAGATTAGTTTAGAATATGGGATTGGCATGGACAGTTTAGATCAAAGGGTTTGTTTCCATGTTGTATATTTCCATGACCCTAAGGAAGGAGAATCCAGTCACCTATAGTTCAACCATCAGTTTTTAAACCATCATCTTTTTGAATCACATTGTCAGCCTTTCATGAGGAAAGCTGACTTTGTCTCGTCCCTCCCCTTCCTCACCAGGGATTAAGTGTTGTTGGTGTGAACCAATCAGATCAGTTGGCAGGTACAACTGAAAGCTGCCAAAATCAATCGCTCCATTAAAGGTGATGTGTAAGCTCATCAAATTGTTTTCTGTTCTCGCTGCTGACCATTCACAAACTTGGATGTAACTTTTAAAAAGATTCAGTTCTCCACATAACAACTTCCTTGTTTGTAGCTGGCTTTTGTCTTACATGACTGTTGATTTTCTTTAGGACTGGTTGCAGCTGCTCTTTGGAGATAAGCAGGACATTCTCTGATTTGAATGCATTAATGAGCTTTACTTAGTATTCTGTCTCTACAAAGGGTGCATTATCTGAATTGGAAAATAAAAGACTTGATTTTTACTGTGGATGGAGGTCACTAAGTGACCCATGGGAAATGAGGTAGGTGAGGTTGGTTGGGGTAGTCATTTTTATTTAATTGTTTGTCGAATGCAAGCAACGTTGGCAATGTTAGCAGTTAGGTGAAGGATTGAGATTGGACATAAGGTGCCCTTGTCACCAAGTTTCCTTGTGAAGCTCAGAGTCATATTTTCATTCTTGCTGCTCAGAAAGAAGCCTTGTTTATAAAACAAACAAAAAAGTACCTTCTGGCCCCTT
Source organism: Chiloscyllium plagiosum (assembly GCF_004010195.1). NCBI lineage: Eukaryota > Metazoa > Chordata > Chondrichthyes > Orectolobiformes > Hemiscylliidae > Chiloscyllium > Chiloscyllium plagiosum. The sequence goes on along the minus strand of NC_057720.1, from coordinate 26,395,096 downwards.
ACTGGGCCTAGTACTCCTGGCAACTCCAGAGAGTTAAGATTTAGCTCAGGCCTAATATCAACAGATGCTTTCCTTTAAGTTGACTTGCTTAAGTGGGCATGCACAAGAAGATGGGTGGGTGGCAGCACATTAACCAGCTACTCTTTGTCCTAGCTTTACATGTTCTTGTGGCACCATGGCTTAGATAGTTAAAGTGCCTGCCTAGTAAACAGGAGATCCTGGGTTCAAATCTCAGTGGTGCCTGCTTGCTGTATCAAAGGTTCACTGTTTCATCTTCTTAAATGGGTGGCTCAGTGGTTAGCACTGTTGCCTCACACCACCAAGGTCCCAGGTTCGATTCCAGCCTCGGGTGACTGTGTGGGTTTTTTCCGGGTGCTCCGGTTTCCTCCCACAGTCCAAAGATGTACAGGCCAGGTGAATTGGCCATGCTAAATTGCCCATAGTGTTAGGTGAATTAGTCAGAGGGAAATGGGTATGGGTGGGTTACTCTTTGGAGGGTCGGTGTATACTGGTTGGGCCAAAGGGCCTGTTTCCACACTATAGTGAATCTAATCTAATATTCTATAAGACAATGGTGAGGAGGTCAAAATTGGGGCTAAAGATGGCAATATTATTGATAATTTTTACTGAGCTTTGAATTACCTTATACCAAATGCCCATATGGGATTTTTCCATTCTGTATCACTTTGAATGTCTCATGTGGGCTGCTAACTTGTCTGATAATGTTTGATAACTTAGCTGCTCGATGGTTAGTTTGTTGAACATATGGTTATGGTCTCTTCCTTCAAGAAACAAAGTGTTCACGCTCTGTCTAATGAAGCAGCTTCCACAGATAGACTGTCAGAAAGTGCCCAGAATAAGAAACTACCAGCACCGATACCTAAGTTCCCCAGAAAGCTCTTATCTTTAGCCATTAGTTTTAGCTCTTTTGTGATTTCTAAATTCACTATTGTTCCAAATAATCCTTTTATATACTTTATTGTCCTGATGAAATCAATGGAGTTTTATTCAGAAATATGTGATGACATGTGACTTATACTCCAGCCTCTTCTTGGAGTGTTTGACGTTCCAGACCTATAGAAAACTTACATTGAATTGTTGGTTTGAATTTTGTCAGTTTTCTAGGCATGTATTCAAGGTTTCTGGACATCATCATTCCATACGTCCCTGGACACTTCCTGATCTCTTTCTCTTATCAAAGAAAAACAGTATCCTTGGGCAACATCAACTGCAGGGTGTGTAGGCTTCTAAATATATAACCAAGACATCTAAGTGTACCTTTCCAACATCATCACTGACTTGTTAGCGCACTATATGACTGGCCCTTCACCATCAAGCAGGCAATTTTAATCCCCTTTACCTGATCGAAACATGCTAAATGATAATTAAATTGTCTGGGTTACTCACTTATGATGGAGCTGCAAGAAGTTGATCATTGCGCATCTTTACTTGCTGAACTGAGTAAGCACTATCTGGTTATTAACCCCTCTGCTAATGGACAAAGTATCACCTTATCCCTCCTTTCTATGCCCCTCACAATCATCTACGCCTGTATGAGATCTCTTCTCAACCTTTGAAAGCAATCTCAGCTTACCCAATCTTTCCTCAAAGATCACACCTACCAGTCCTGCAGCCTTCTAGGAAATCTCATTTGCATTCTCTTGAGTGGAATCACATCCTACAGATAATGTGCTGACCAGATATGTACACAGTACCCGAGTTGTGGCCTAATCAGTATTTTACACATTTTCAACATAATCTTAGTATTGTATTCTGTGCCTTTCCTAATAAAAGCAAGTGTTGCATATGCCTTCTTAATCACCTTATCCACCTGCCCCATGTCATTCAGACATCAGTTGATTTCAACAACAAGGTCCATTGATCTTCAGTACTTTTCAGGATTCTATCATCATAATGTAATCCCTTGTCCTTTTAACCCTCCCCAAGTGCATGAACTAATGCTTTTCCAGGTTGAATTCCATTTGCAATTAACCTGTCCAACTGACGATCCCATTGATATTCTCCTGTATTTTACAGCTATCCCCCATTGCTATTTACGGCCCTACAACTTTTCATGTTGTCAACAAACGTGTTAACCTTACCCCCTGCATTAATCTAAATCATCAATCCATGCTCCAGACAGGACCAAGCCCTGCAGAATCCACTGGAAACAGATCTTCAGTCACAGAAATATCGTTCTACCATCAACTTTGCTTCTTGCCTCTCAGCCACCTTTGGAAACAACATGCCACTTTGTCTTGGATCCCATGGCCTCATACGTTCTTGACCAGTCAGTCATGAGAGATCTTATCAAAAGCTTCATTGAAGCCTATGCAGCCTATATAAAATAGATAACCCTCATCAGTACTTCTGATCGCTTCCTCAAAAAACTTGATCAAATTTGTCAAATGTAGCCTTCCCTTAACAATCCGCACTGGCTTTCTAAAATTCCAGAATTCTCTCTAATAACATTGACGTTGCTGAGGTTAGTCTGACAGGCCTGTATTATTCCTTCCTCCCTTTGAAATGGGACCTTGTTGGCATTCATTTCATCCTCTGACATCCTTCAGGATCCAAACATTGATCAACTCTATGGTCCTTACCGTTTCCCGAATTACTCTTTTCATCTTTGCATATATTTTACAAAATGGGCTTCTTTTTTTCTATCTACCAATGCTTCCTTATGTATTCTCTTTAGTTTCATAATTTCCATTTTCAGATTGCCCCTGAATTTTATATACTGAGAAAATGCTAGTTCATCTCTTTGTGCTAGCTTAAAAAAAGATTGAATGATCTTTTAGAGCTGTTCATCATGTGACCAAATGAGATTGATGTTGTTTAGAATTGTTCTTGTTGCAACTAATGGGTTTGTTTCCTTGTTGCTTATAATAATATGTAGATCTATACACACTCGTAGATCCTTAACAGAAGATGCTGCTTAATCAATGATACAAAATGTTAATGTGTCCATCCCAAGGAGCCGTAATGATACTGAATCAGAAAATGTCAATGCAATGCATTGTAAGCAATCAGTTTATCATGTGCAAGCCACACTACTTTGTGACAGTTTTCTGAGTACATCTCTTGTATGATGTGCAAAAGGATGATATTTTCACTTACAGAGGTGTCAATCGTGGCATTTAGTGCATGTCGAAGGCTAATGTTGGAAAAGCACAGCAGGTCAGGCAGCATCTGAAGAGCAGGAGAACTGACTGTGTTTTGGGCATAAACCTTCATTTAGTGTATGTGTCCATTCACTTTTGTGTACACCCTATACATAACTTAAATGGAGATAAGATTCCACTTTTCCGATGGCGTTTATGTGATGTGTCAAATTGAGCACATGTTCTATCTGACTGGGATCGGTATTCTTGACATTGTTCCTTCATTGGCTCTTATTCACATGCTGACATGGGGCTTTGTGTTTCACTTTGGCTTTCCTTGGGCAATTGGATTCCTTGCTCCTCAGTGTAATTTAGTTCAATATCCTTTTGTGGACCACATCGTTTGTATGTCACAGAATGCTGGATACTGTTTTGGTGAGACAAGCTACATCTTGTACAAGAGATAAAGGACAGCTTGTGATATAAAGTGTGTGATTCATATATATTAATCTGACTTATTTTAGAGTTTGGCATTTGAACAGGTGGCATTGAATGCTTTGCTGAACCTGTTGACAGCTGCACTAGTTGTTATTGGGTAAAGCAGCTGAAGATTTTGTCTACCAGCCTGAATTGTTTTGAGCTTAAGTCATTCTTCTTTGTGTTTGTCTAAAAGTGACTTGCTGTAGGATTTGATGGGTGTAGAGTCAACAACCAGTTCCATAATCCTTTCAGCCATGTTAGCTTTGATGAGAAGCTGTTCTATATCTTTATGTCAACACCAGCCGATGGATTGGTTGATTGTTTTACCTGACTGATGTTGCTATGGCATGAACCCAAGTCTGTGTAACCTGAAGTTGACTCAAATTTCAAGTTGGTCTTCTAAAATCAGTAAGATTTGTCAGGTTCTTTGTGTAGAAAAATGTGATGCTGGAAAAAACACAGCAGGCCAGGCAACATCCGAGGAGCAGGAGAATTATGCCCGAAACGTTGATTCTTCTGCTCCTCGGATGCTGCCTGGCCTGCTGTGTTTTTCCAGCATCACAGTTTTCAACTCTGATCTCCAGCATCTGCAGTCCTCACTTTCTCCTCAGGATCTTTGTGGTCAGCTTTAGAGTATTGAAGGATTTGAATTCTTTGTTTCCTGAAGGAAAAATTAGCTTGGTCACCTGTCTTTTGTTACCGAGGAGAAAGTGAGGTCTGCAGATACTGGAGATCAGAGCTGAAAATGTGTTGCTGGAAAAGCGCAGCAGGTCAGGCAGCATCCAGGGAACAGGAGAATCGACATTTCGGGCATAAGCCCTTCTGATTCCTGAAGAAGGGCTTCTGCCCGAAAGGTCGATTCTCCTGTTCCCTGTCTTTTGTTACCAGCTATTTGTTGATCCAGGAAGTAAAGATGAATTATTTCTTTACATAACTGAAATTCTGACACGAGGCCAATGGAATGTCAATTGATTCACAGATGTTTGCTTTCCATCTTTACTGTGCTCTTTGTGCTTATTAGACAGTGCAAGAGTTTGTACAACAGTTTTCTGCCTATTTTTGCCTCTATGTTTATCTCCTGTTTTATCTTGAAGTATAGCAGGCTAATGCCTGTAGATGTTGGCCAAAAAAGAGTAATGACATCACGGATGCATTTTTTATACCTATTCCACAAAGGAAGATAACAGAATTGACTGTTAGAAATTAGGTTACCTCAGTGCAATGTTTTAGTTTGTAAATTCCAGACTAGAAGTGTTTAGTTAGAATCCTGAATGGATTATTTGAATAAGGAGGCTATCAAGCATAGGTAAGATCATTTTTAATACAATTGTTTTTTTGTTTTAATCTGCATTTTGCTCCAGGATCACTTTAGTAGTCTGTAGCTTATTATGATCCTAGCAAATGTTATAAATGGACTGTTAGGTTGCAGACTAAAATCTGGCTTGATGGGTTTTTTTTGGTTTCATTTAATCTGGTGGTCTTTCACTGAAACATAAACATGCAATGCAGGAGATTTGGTTTTAACAGTAAAATAGAAATTTATTACTCAAAATAAAGGAAGATAAAGGGTGGCATGGTGGCTTAGTGTTTATCATTGCTGCCTCATAGCACCCGGGGCCCAAGTTTGATTCCACCCTCAGACGACTGTCTGTCTGGAGTTTGCACATTCTCCCAGTGTCTGAGTGGGTTTCCTCCGGGTGTTCCAGTTTTTTCCCACAATCTAAAGATGTGCAGGGTAGGTGAATTGGCCATGCTAAATTGCCCATAGTGTCCAGGGATGTACTGGTTTGGCGGATGGGCCATGGGAAATGCAGGGTTACAGGGATAGTTTAGGGGGATGGGTCTGATTGGGATGGTCTTCCGAGGATCAGTGTGGACTCAAAGGGCCAAATGGCCTACTTCCGCATTGTAGGAATACTGTGATTCTATGTTTCTATGATAAAATAGAACAAATCAAGCTATCTGACTATAACACAATTTGAAAGATTTCAAGATACATGGCAAAATAAAATTCTATCTATTCCAATGCCATCACTTTACAGTACTAAATGCCAGAGAGAGAAAGAGTTCCCTTCTCTCTCACATATATAGGTTTGACTTAACCATGTCTTTTAATTCGATTTTGAAACTTTGATAGCCTCTTTCTTTGATTATTCACACACCTGAGCTTAAATTTTCATAACTTCAAATAAGTTTGGGTGATTTAGCAGTTTGGATTAGAAATTGGCTTTCTGCAAGAAGGCAGGGAGTAGTGGAAAATATTCAGCCTGGAGTCTAGTTACTAGTGGTGTGCCACAAGGATCTGTTTTTTGGACCACTGCTGTTTGTCATTTTTATAAATGACTTGGATGCAGGCGTAGGTGATGGGTTAGTAAGTTTGCAGATGACACTAAAGTCAGCGGAGTGGTAGACAGTATGAAAGAATGTTGCAGGTTGACTTGGATAAACTGCAGAATTGGGCTGAGAGGTGGCAAATGGAGTTCAATGCATATAAATGTGAGGTGATTCACTTTGGGAAGAATAACAGGAAGGCAGAATATTGGGTCAATGGAAGGATTCTTGGTAGTGTGGATGTGCAGAAGAATCTTTGTGTCCATGTACATAGATCCCTGAAAGTTGCCACCTAGGTTGATAGTACTGTTAAGAAGGCATTCAGTGTGTTCAGTTTTATTTGGTAGAGGGATTGAGTTCCGGATCCGCAATATCATGCTGCAACTGTACAAAACGCTATTGCGGCCTCTCTTGGAATATTGTGTATAGTTCTGGTTGCTCCATTACAGGAAGGATGTGGAAGCATTGGAAAACATGCAGAGGAGATTTACCAGGATGTTGCCTGGTCTAGAGGGAAGGTCTTATGAGGAAAGGCTGAGGGACTTGTGTCTGTTCTCATTGTAGAGAAGAAGGCTAAGAGGGGATTTAATAGATACATACAAGATGATCAGAGAATTAGATAGGGTGGACAGTAAGAGTCTTTTTCCTTGGATAATGATGTCGGCTTGTATGAGGGGGCATAGCTACAAATTGAGGGGTGATAGATTTAAGACAGATGTCAGAGGCAGGTTCTTTACTCAGAGAATGGTAAGGGCGTGGAATGCCCTGCCTGCTAATGTAGTTAACTCAGCCACATTAGGGAGATTTAAACAATCCTTGGAAAAGCACATGGATGATGATGGGATAGTGTAGGGAGAATGGGCTTAGATTAAGTTCACAAGTCAGCACAACATCAAGGGCTGAAGGGACTGTTCTGTGCTGTACTGTTCTATGTTCTATGTTCAAATAACCCTTCAGGGTTCTAACTGAGCACTTCTAGTCTGGAATTTTCAAACTAAAATGTTCACACTGGGGTAACCTATTCTTTAATTGTCCTGAAATAACACCAGGAGAAACTGTTCTTACATCTATCCCAGCCAGGTCTTCTATGAATTGAAATAATCTATGGGTTTTGACTAAGTAAAAATATTTTCTTGATTTGTTAAAACAAAAAATAAGCTAATGCTTATCAAAGTTTTCTTCTCTGATTGTAAAGTTCCTTCAATGCAAACAAATTCACACTATCAATCTGGCAGAGCCTCAGTCAACCGCTCTCTGACTCATACTGGTTTAAAATTATGCTTCCAGAAAGAGTGATCTGATTTAATTTGATTTATTGTTGTCACATGTACCTAAGTACAGTGAAAAGTTTTCTTTGCAAGCAGTGCAGGCAAATAAATCATTGGATGCTTAGACAGGGTGAGGCATACAAGATTATGACTGCACAAAAGGTGCACAAAAGCAAGATCAACATTAGATTTGAAATTAGAGAGGCCCATTCAGCAGTCTGAAAACAGCAGGCAAGAAGCTGTTCTTGAACCTGTTGGTGTGCGTGTTTAATCTTCTATACCTTCTACCTGATGGAAAAGAATATTACAGGGGTGGGGTCAGATCAGATCTTTGATGATGTTGGCAGCCTTTCTGTGGCAACAAGAAGTGTAGATAGAGTCCAGGGATGGGAGGTTGGCTGTGCACACCACTTTCTATAATTTCTTATGGTCCTGGGCACAGCAATTGCTGTACCAGGCTGTTACACACCTGGATAAAATGCTTTCTGTGGTGCATCTGTAAAGGTTGGTGAGGGTCCTTATGGACATGCTGAATTTCCTAAGCTGCCTGAGGAAGAAGAGGTGTTTTTGACCATCGTATCTGTGTGGGAGATCCTGGATGGATTGCTAGCTATTGTTACTCCTAGGAACTTGACACTATCGCCCTTCTCCACCTCAGCTCCATTGGTGTAGACAGGGGCGTGTCCTCCTCCTTTCTTCCTAAAGTCAATGATCAGCTTTGGTTTTGCTGACATTGAGAGAGAGATTGCACCACAACACCAAGTAATCTATCTCCTTCCTGTATTCTGACTCATCATTGTTAGATAACTGACCTGCAATGGTGGTGTCATCAGTAACTTTGGAGATGGTGTTCGTATGAAATTTGGCGACATGGTCTTGGGTGTGTAGAGAGTGCAAAAGGGGGCTGAGTATGTATTCTTGCATGGTGTCAATGTTCAGGATTATGTGGAGAAGGTGCTGTCATCTATCTTCACTGATTGCGACAGTGGGTCAGGAAGCTGAGGCTCCAGTTGCAGAGAGCAGAGCTGAGACCAAGGTCTTAAGAGTTTTGAGATTAGTCTGGTAGGGATTATGTTGAAGGTGGAGCTGTAGTCAATGAGTAGAAGCTTGACGAAGGTGTCCTTATTATCCAGACATTCCAGGATGGGTGTAGAGCTAGGGAATAGCATCTGCTGTGGATCTATTTTGCTGGAGGCCAATTGCAGGAAATCAAGGCATGCTGGGAGGCTAGAGTTGATATGGGCCATGACTAACCTCTTGAAGCACTTCATGATTGTGGAGGTAAGAGCCATTGGGCAGAGAGTTGTTGAGGCACATTGTGTTTTCTTTGGTACAGGATGATGGTGGTCTTCGGAAAGCAGGTGGGGACTTCAGATTATAGCAAAGAAAGGTTAAAGATATCAGCAGATACTCGTGCCAGCTGGTCCACATGGGATATAAGTGCACAGCCGGGACTCCGTCTGGGCCAATCGCTTTCGTCAGATTTATTCTTAAGAAGATCAATCTGGCGTCTTCAGTGGTGACAGAGGGAACAGATGCTTTCGGGTCTGTCTGGGCAGTGACACTGCGCCACTGGCTTCTGCTCAAACTGAGCATAGAGAGCATTGAGTGCATCAGGGAGAGGATCTGTTTTTGTCCGCTATTTCATTCTATTTCATTTTGTGTCCCATTACGTTGTGTAGCCCTTACCACAGGAGGTGGGTGCCTGTGTGCTTAGTTTGGGCCTCTAACTTAGTCCGGTACTGCGTCTTGGCATCTCCAATGGCTTTGCGGAGGTCATATCCGAATTTTCTGTATAGGTCTGGGGTCATCCAACTTTGAATGCTGCACACCCGGTCTTCAGTAGACAGTGGAATTCCTGCACAGAAGTGGGTACTGCAGATATGGAGATTAGAGTCAAGATTAGAGTGGTGCTGGAAAAGCACAACAAGTGAGGCAGCATCTGAGGAGCAGGAAAATCGGCATTTCGGACAAAAGCTCTTCATCAGGAATGTGGATTTCCTGGTTCATCCATGGTTTCTGGATGGGGAACATTTGGCACGCAGTCCTCTATGCACTTGCCAAAGAAGGCCATGATGGTGGTGGTCGACTCGTCTAGGTTGTCCACTGAATTTTCAAATATGGTCCAGTCCACCAATTCCAAGCAGTCCCTGAGAAGCTCTTCCGCTGCCTCAGACCAGCATTGTACTATTTTCTGTGAAAGATCCTCCCGTTTCAACTTCTGCTTGTAAGCTGGGAGGAAGAATACAGCGTTGTGATCTGATTTTCCAAAGTGCAGACGGATTATGGAGCAGTAGGCATCTTTGATGATTGTGTAGCAATGATCAAGAATGTTCAGTTCTTCTGATGGGACAGGAGACATGTTGGTGGTATTTTGGTAGCCTCCTCTTGAGTGTGAGCTGAAAATGTGTTGCTGGAAAAGCGCAGCAGGTCAGGCAGCATCCAAGGAGCAGGAGAATCGACGTTTTGGGCATGAGCCCTTCTTCAGGAATCAGGAAAGTGTGCCAAGCAGGCTAAGATAAAAGGTAGGGAGGAGGGACTTGGGGGAGGGGC
>NC_057720.1:26377789-26384001 GCF_004010195.1 Chiloscyllium plagiosum | reverse complement strand
TGCGGGGTTGTGGGACTATGAGGTTGGAGGCGGTGGATGGGAGATCCCCTGAGGTGATGAGGTTATGGATGGTCTGGGAAATGATGGTTTGGTGGTGGGAGGTGGGGTCATGGTCAAGGGTGCAGTTGGAGGAGGTGTCCGCGAGCTGGCGTTTAGCCTCAGCGGTGTAAAGGTCGGTGCGCCAAACTACTACCGCGCCTCCCTTGTCTGCCGGTTTGATAGTGAGGTTGGAGTTAGAACGGAGGGAATGGAGGGCTGCACGTTCTGAGGATGAGAGGTTGGAATGGCCTGGTTGAAGTCACCAGCTACCGTGAATAAGACATCGGAGAATTTCATCTCCAGAGCATATGTAGCGATGTAAATTTCACCCAGAGCACTCTTCACTTCCACCTGAGATGGTACATAGACTGCTGTCAGGATGGTGGAGGTGAAATTGTGCAACAAGTCAGTCACACAAACAGACCAAAATCCATTTGCTACTAGTTCAAATGCCAAAGTCTAAAATAAATAAGAGTAATGTATATAAATCTTATACTTTACATCACAAAGCTGTCCTTTATCACTTCTAAAATTACTTTTTAAAAAAAATGCCTAGACAGTTGTGTTCACTTTTTGTTAAGAGAGTGTGCTCACAAATGTTTCAGGATCCAATACAGGAAGTAGTACTGTATTTTGGTTTTGCATTATAATCTTGATTGTTAACTTAAGTTCTGAACTCAGGCAGATAATAAGAAATGACTGTAGGAAAAAGAACTCCTTATAACTATCACTACTGCTAACACGCCTATATCAGCCATTTAGTACCAAATATCTGACACAAACTTGCCCATTAGCTTTTAGTGCCCTCTTACTGCCAGCATGATGTGGTTACTTGGGTCAACACAACTGCCAGTATGCTGTGGTCTGGGTAGCATCCTTTTTGTTAACTCACATGATTGATAGTATAAAGGTCTTGTTGTTTATTAACAACACAAACTGTTTACATTACTGTAATATCACAGACTTACATAATCTGGATTCTGAATTTATTAATGTTACTGTAGAGTAAATATACACAACTGACTAACTGAAAGCACTACACTTATTCTATTAAACTTAGAACAAAGCGTGAATGAAATTAATGTTGTGACCTGGAGTCTTTGGTGTTAGTACTGATGAGTTTTTGTTGCCTCATGGAGTGTAATGATATGTACATATATGTACGATGCCAGACCAACAATTAAAGTTTCTGCTGTATCAATGATGTAAAAGGTTTCCGGTGTCCATCCCAAGGAGCAGTATTAACATTAAAGTTGGATAATACCAACACTGTGATGTCATGTATTGTCTGTCTGGTCTTGAATCGATGTGGTAACATCACTACCACTAATGTTCTGGTCTCACACAGAGGGAAGTTGGCTGACAGATCCAAAAATTGAACTAAAGTAGGCTTCCTTTCTGGGACATAAAATGAGTTCCTGTTTTTTCTCATTAATTTTAGATGACCAAAGAACTTTGAGGTCAGTAAAACAATAGTAAACCCCAGGAAATACGAATCATCAAACTTTACATTCTGCATTGAAATGTAATTATTTTTTGGAACTAACTATTTCCACTGGTTTAGTACACTCGTAAAGACACTGTTGTAGTTTCTTAACAAGCTTTTGCTTGGAAGGACCTAGAGGCAATTAATATGAGCAATCTATCTTTGTCTTTTCATATACTTCACTGGTGATTGGTTAAGCTCTTCAATTCGGCTTTTATAAACATGTAGAAGAATTATTAGCTTTGCAGCATTTCTTTGTTTATAAGCTATTCCCCATCATGCTTAGGTGGGAGAGAGAGTTAGTAGCAGATTTCAGACTTTCAGGAAAGGATCGAATCTCATCTGCAACAAATCTGTGATCCACTTTATTGAGATTATCTCCCAAAGGAGGGTGAACTAGACAGTTAGTGTGAGAAGATCAGTTTTCAGGCATGAGAGTGTAATGCTTTTGATAACCACAGAGAGCATTACCTTTAAAAAATTAATGAGGTTATTTAATTTCATTTAAGGGAACGAGTGACTCTGACATATAAATGTTCAATTCCCTAGAGATATGAACTGATCCACCGTGCTAACAGCTGTAGGAAGTTTTATTCCAGAAATCCTGCAGTGCTGGACGCTCCTTCTCAAACACTTAATGGCTAAAGGCACTGTGTAGCACTAAAGCATACTGATCAGGCAAATCAGTTTTAAAATTAAACTTGCAAGTGAAAAACTAAATAAGCTGCAACATTATAGCAATTATCCCACTTCAACTCAGTGTTTCCTATTTTTGATTTTTTTCTGCTCAGTCTGCTACTTTTGCTTGATCGTTTTGATTTTGCCTGTTCCTTTCCCACTCTTCCTTCTTTAACACTGCCATTATTGATTGTGAAGCTAGAAGCCAAACTCCTCAAAAAAGAGTGTTGATTCACCTTAACAAGGTTTCTTCACCTAAATGAGATTGAATGGTGCAAAGATGGCTTCCTTTTTCTGATTTGATTTGACTTATTGTTGTCACATGTAACTGCGTAGAGTGAAAAGTTTTGTTTTGTAAGCAGGCAGATCATAACATTCAAGGACATACAGATCATAGGGTGTTTGTAGACAGAGTGAGGAATACAAGGTTTTGACTGGACAAAGGGGCAGCACAGTGGCTCAATGGTTAGCACTGCTGCCTCACAGCGCCAGGGACTGGATTCGATTCCCGCCTTGGATGACTGTCTGTGTGGAGTTTGCATGTTCTCCCCGTGTCTGCGTGGGTTTTCTCCGGGTACCCCAGTTTCCTCCCAAAGTCCAAACATGTGCAGATTAGGTGAATTGGTCATTCTAAATTGCCCACAAAATACAGAGCATTAGTCAGGGGTAAATATGAGGAATGGGTCTGTGTGGGTTACTCTTCAGAGGGTTGGTGTGGACTAGTTGGGCCAAAGGGCCTGTTTCCACACTGTAGGGAATCTAATCTAATTTTCATAGGAGGTGCACAAAAGCAAGGTCAACATTAGCAAGGAAGTAATAGTTGTTGAACCTGTTGGTGCGTGTGTTGAAGTTTCTGTCTCTTCTGCCAGACGGAAGAGGTTGGAAGAGAGTATTTTCTCGGTGGGAGTGTTCTTTGATGATTTTGGCAGTCTTTCCCTAGCAATGGGAATTGGATGGAGTCCATTGATGGAATGTTGGCTTTCATGATGGTCTGGGCTGTGTAGACAACTTTCCGTAGTTTCTTACGATCCTGGGCAGAGCAATGCAGTCCCAGGCCATGATATGCCCTGATAGCATGAACCATAGAAAGCATCTGTAAAAGCTGGTCCTTATGGACATGTTGAATTTCCTAAGCCAACTGAGGAAGAAGAGGAATTGTAACCCCTTCTTGACTATTGCATTTACGTGGGGGGTCCAGGACAGATTGTTGATTATCGTCACTCTTAGGAGTAACCAAACAAAGAAGCAGTAGCATTAATTCTGTCATGGGTAATAAGATGGTATGATGATGAGCTAGTCGATTGGTTACTCAAGAAAGGTTCTCTTTTTGTGGTTCTGTGGTGGTCAAATTCAAGCACATTGTCCATATAAAAGATTCAGTCAGAAAAAGAAAACAAAATAATTATTCATAGAATATTATTTTATCCCCTTATTCTGGGCATACACATCCATTCTTCTTAAGCTGACTAAAATATGAGATACAGCACTGTTCATAATGCACTGTAATAGGCTTGTCAACAATAATTGCATTTTGAATATTCCAAGTGCTATGCCTTTTTTCAACAATGAATTTTTTAAAGTAAATAATTAGTTATTGTTTCTCTGACTGGAGCATTCTTGTTATATAGAAAAGGAATTTTTTAAGTAATATAAAATACTTCAATATGTAATTAATGGCTTTCATGTCATTATAAATGACTCCTTCAAACCCCCGTTACTTTGAGTCATACTGTGATCATCTGAAGAAAACTATTGAGAGATACCTGCTAATACTGCTTGTACTAGTTCAAAAAAATATTTTTTTCTGCATGAACATTACAATTTCAAAATCTTTTAGCATCTATTTTAGAACAGTGCAATAATACTAAATGATGCAAAGACGTTAATTGCATATAATTGGCTAAGTGACAGGTTTGTTAAGAGAAACCATTGTTATTGGCTCATAGTCCATCAGAGTGTACTAGTAACATTTTAAATACCTATTTACATCAGAAATGCTGTCATATTCAAAAAGTGTTTTAAAATTATGAAACGTAGAGCCTCAATTTTATCAATGCTAATAACATTTGCTTAAAATGTGATTTGCAACATTTTCAAAAGAGTTCCATGATATTAAAATGACAGCTCTTACTTCTGGTAATTAGTTTTGCCCTGTAATAATTAGCCAAGACAATGTTTTTCACTTCCGACACAGCAGTCACATAGCAATGTGTTCATCCTACACTGGACTGGCTGAAGTGACACAAACATCACAATGGTCTTTCAAACTTGGAGTAGTAAAGTTCTCATTGCCGCTGAGTTTTTTTTAAAAAAGAGTCTAGTGGCCAATCTCATTCCTTGAATAGATTCCTGTAAAATGTCAGAGATAATGGTTGATAAGCTTGTGTGAAGAACACATATCCATTCTTCAATGTACTCCCTCTCTAGCAATGCAACCAGCTGAAAAAGTGACAGAACATTCTGTGATGATTGTCACAGTCTGTCCCTCCTATGTATTGGGATGCAATCTGGAACACTGGAATATAGACAATAACAGATAAACAGAGAGGTGAATTAAAATATTAGTACTTGCACGAACCTTCTGTATTCTGGTTGTGGCTTTATGCTGTCAATCATCAATATTTTCACTTGCAACACTAGATAAAGATTCATGAATAAAATGGACTAAAGGCTCCTCACAATAAGGATGGAAGTATTCACCAAATTCAGTCTGCACAATATGCTTAGGTAGATAACAGGTTTTCATTATTCCTGTCAAAGGATTACACATGACTATTCTGTGAATTGAAAATGAAATGGAAGAATAGAAGTCGATGGAATGTCATTAATGTCTCCATTGTAGTTATAAAGTTGCTTATTGCAGATGGGGCCTAGTTTAGTTGATTAAATAAGACACATGCCTTCTATCTTCCAGCAAGACACTGTTGTGTACGTGATATTAACTGGTGCTTTTAGGTTTAAGTTAGTTCATTGTGAAAAACAGAAGAAAATTCTTTGCCGTTGACATTATAATTTGGAGATTTTCAACAACGTTACTTTTAAAATTTAGTTGTTGAGCCATATCCATTTAAAAAAAAATATGGGATTCTAGTCTTTTTTCTACATGAACAGTACATTATTTATCCCAGAAACTGACTTACTTGGTGCTATGAGGCTGCTGCAAAGGCCATATAAACACACAGCTTTGAGGAAACATTGATCATAAAATTAAATCATTGGTCACCAGCACACACACACTTAAAGCACTGGTGGGTACTTTGTCTCTCAGGTGCTTTCATGTATTATCCCAATTTAAAAGATTGGGGCAAAATGTTTGAACTAAACAGTGGAAGTAGAACTCAGGAAAATCCATAACGCATTTGAATAATTCTAGCCCATAATTTGAAAGGCAGCCCTGGAAGGTAGTTGAAGGTATAGTCGGATATCTGGATGTAAATGGTGGGAGCTGAGAGTCAGGGAGTACTGCTTAGGATTGTTAGGGCTATTGTGCAATGAACAATGTAAGAGATTAACAGTGTGATAGACAGGAAATGTAAGGATGCCTTCACTAACTTTGATCTCCTTGCTAAATTCATCAGACATCTTCTGCCATTTCTGCCAGCTCCCTCGATCCAGCGTCTTGTAGTACACTCCCCACTCTATCTGCTCTTGTTTACTTCTGACAGTGATCCTTGAGAGTCTCCTACTTAGACATAGAAAAATACAGCACAGAACAGGCCCTTCGGCCCACGATGTTGTGCCAAACATTTGTCCTAGCTTAAGCACCCATCCATGTACCTATCCAATTGCCGCTTAAAGGTCACCAAAGATTCTGACTCTACCACTCCCACAGGGAGCGCATTCCATGCCACCACCACTCTCTGGGTAAAGAACCCACCCCTGACATCTCCCCTATACCTTCCACCCTTCACCTTAAATTTATGTTCCCTTGTAACACTCTGTTGCACCCGGGGAAAAAGTTTCTGACTGTCTACTCTATCTATTCCTCTGATCATCTTATAAACCTCTA
>NC_057720.1:26340693-26375305 GCF_004010195.1 Chiloscyllium plagiosum | reverse complement strand
CTTTTTTCCCACCCTCCCTAATCTTACTGAAACATCTGTAACCAGGAACCTCCAACAGCCATTCCTGTCCCTCTTCTATCCACGTTTCCGTGATGGCCACAACTTCGTAGTCCCAGGTACCGATCCATGCCTTAAGTTCACCCACCTTATTTCTGATACTCCTTGTGTTGAAGTATACGCACTTGAACCCATCTCTGTGTCCACAAGTATTCCCTGTCTGTGCTACCTTCTTCACAGCTTTCCTACGTTCTTGGACATCCTGACAAACAGCTAGCCTACTTGCTGGACTACAAGTCCGGATCCCATCCCCCTGCCAAATTAGTTTAAACCCCCCCGAAGAGTGCTAGCAAACCTACCCCCCCGGATATTGGTGCCCTTCTGGTTCAGGTTCAGGTTCAGGTCACCCTGGAAATCCCTCTCTTGCCTGGTGTTCACTTTGTCATCATTTGAATTGTAACAATATTACTCAGTTAAAAATCACACAACACCAGGTTATAGTCCAACAGGTTTAATTGGAAGCACACTAGCTTTCGGAGCGACGCTCCTTCATCAGGTGATAATTATCACATGATGAAGGAACGTCGCTCTGAAAGCTAGTGTGCTACCTATTAAACCTGTTGGACTATAACCTGGTGTTGTATGATTTTTAACTTTCTCCACGAGTCCAACACCGGATCTCCAAGTCATTATTATTCAGTGCAGCTTTCTGAAAACAGGACCTTTAAGAAACACAGACGAACTGTACCAAATGATCTTGGTTTAACATGACTGGGCTCCTGTCCAGAGAACAGAGCTAGGCAGCACTGGTCGGAAGAGAGAGCAGTATGGAATCTCTTTGGCCAGATGCTACTATCATGCAAATCAGGGTAGGTGCATCCAATTTACATGCTGCCTCTGTCGATATGAACAGGGTAATTGATTGTAAGCGTTGTGGTAGAACATCAGGGTAATCCAAATGTTTGTCTTTTAGGTATAGTACACTTGAAGTTAAAAAAAATATATTTATGAATGAACTCACATGAAGTATGCTGATTATTGTGCAATATGCTCATTGATGTGATCAGGCTTTGCAGCACAGTGATCATTCCAAGCACAACTGATATCCTTTTATCTGGAATTTGTCATGCACATTTGATACAGTGGAATGAGTGCTGGTGTTTATGGTGGAATTTTAACCACCATTTTTCCTGCTGCAATTTTGAGATTGTTTTCTCCTTGAGTGGAATGCCTGGCCATCACTCTACCACAACAAAGCACATGGCCAACTTGCCCTCAACCAATTCGGAAGGATGATCAGGATGATGCATCTGTTCAGACAAAAGAAGGGTTTCTAATTCGAATGTTCATAGCACAATTCAGAAAAGCTCACCAGCACTTGGAGTGTTGAGGCTGTTGCAACCACAGGAAGGTAGAGAAGACCTGGCATGGCTGCTCCGTAGGTCTCTCATGTGACCTACAGTTTCTGCTGTGGAACGGAAGGAGCTGAATGGAGGAGAGTTCTCAAGCCCAGAGGAAGAGGATAACCTCTCCAACCAGATGGATATGACAGAGGATATAAGCAGCAGAACAGCAGTCCATGCAATCTGGAGACTTTAGGTGAAGAGCTTCCAGGACCTTGGGCAGGTAGCAGTACACTCTCAGCGGACAGGAGGAATTCAGAGTCTAGATTAGAGTGGTGCTGGAAAAGCACAGCAGGTCAATCAGCATCCGAAGAGCAGGAAAATCAATGTTTTGGGCAAAAGCCCTTCATCAGGAATGGGACATGGGTCAAACTGGGCAGGCCATACTGGGCAGGAAGGTAAGAGTCTGTATCAAGATTCCCTTTCCACTTTGGGTGAACTGCTGCAAACTACTCTCCCTCCCACTCTCCCTCCCACAGAAGGCTCTGCCTGCCCCTCCCATTCCTACCCAATCCCTCCATCAATACCCCTCATGCACTTCCCCACTCTCCCCACCTCACTTCCCCTCCTTGATGAAAAACCCACTCTCCCACCACTTACTTTGTTCTGGACTCTAGACATAAAATCTGGGGTTGCCACTGATGGGATTGGTGCAGCTCTCCAAGGCAGTTGAGGGGCTGCTGTGATCTCTCAGGAATGCATTGCTGCCCGAGTGCTGAGATCTTGCCTCCTTTCATGTGACTCTTGTTGATAATTATAATCACCAGACTTCAATCATCTCAGCTCCAGGACACCAGTGTGAGAGCAAATAGTTGAAATCAACCTATGACACACCTGTGGAGGACATGGAACTTGAACCAAGCTCAAATACCTTTGCACTATGAGGGCATGATGCATTCCTCGGGGTACTGTCCTTCAGTTTCCCTCATCTGCTTCATCATTAACCTTTCTCATAACATCAGAGGTAGGGATATTTGCTGATATTTGTATAATTTTGAACATCATTTGCAATTCCACAGATACTGAAGCAGTCCATATGCAGCGAAACCTGTCCCCCATAACATCCACATCCCACAATTGCCAGTCAATAAACATCTCCAAAAAGATGCATCTAATCAATTCTCACTTCCATTCTCTACATTGCTATCACTGAAATGCCAGTATCTGTGTCTTGGAGCTATCAGATACCACTTTAAGCTGTAATAGCAACACAAATTGTGTGGCTACAGTATAAGATCAGAGGCTGGGAAATCTGAGCCGAGTAACTGATGATCTAACTCCCCAAAACCTGTCTACTGTCTACAATTCACATGACAGGAGTCTGATGGAATCTGCTCCACTTGCCTGGATGAGCGCAGTTCCAACAAACTTAAGAAGACCAACAGCATCCAGGATGAAGAAACTCGCTAAATGGACCAGCATTAAAGTAATCGTGCATTCTTTCCACCACCAACGCAAAGGGTATTCTATGCCATATATATGCAGAAAGTCACAAGCTCCTCTGACACCACCTTCCAAACCCACCACCTCGACCAGGAAAAGGACAAGGGAAGCAGAGACTGAGGAGAGGTCGTGACCTACAGATAAAACAAAGAACAATACAGCCCAGGAACAGGCCCTTCAACCTTTCAAGCCTGCGCCAGCATGTTTTGCCCTTCCATGCTAAAACTGTCTTCACTTACAGGATCCTGATCCATCTGTTCCCTTCCTGTTCATGTATTCGTCCAGGTGTTTCTTAAATGTTGCTCCTATGTCTGCTTCCACACATCTCCTCTCGCAATTTCTCCAGGCTCTCACCACCCTTTGTGTGAAAAACCTGCCCCACACATCTCTTTTCAACACTCTTCCCTCCCCCCCACCCCCACAACCTGTGTCACATAGTAACTGACCACTCCACCCTGGGAAAAAAGAACATCATACTTTCCATTCTATCCATGACATTCACAACCCTATAAACTTCTACCAGGTCGCTGCTCAACCTCCTGTGTTCCAGTGTAAACAAATCCAGTCTATTTAACCTTTCTTCATAGCTGAAATCCCCCATACCAGGCAACATCCTGGTAAACCGTTTCTGTACTCCCCTCCCCAAAGTATCCACATCCTTCTGATAGTGTGGTGATTAGAACTAGATATAAAATATTCCAAGTGTGGCCAAACTGAAGTTCTATAAAGCTGCAGCATAACTTGTTTATCTTTATACTCATTGCCCCTTTCAATGAAAGTAACCATGCCATCGGGATTTTTACTACTTTTTAACTACCTTCAGTGATCTGAGGACCTGGACTCCCAGATGCCTCTGCATATCAATACTCCTAATTATACTCCTGTATAATCTACACCTGTACTTGACCTTCCAAAATCTATTAACTCACATTTGTCTCGATGAAACTCCACTCAGCCATTTTTCTGCCATGACTCTAACTGAACTTGGGCAGCATGTGTGGCTCAGTGTTAGCACTACTGCTTCACAGCACCAGGGACCCAGGTTTGATTCCCGCCTCAGGTGACTGTCTGTGTGGAGTTTGCACATTCTCCCTGTGTCTGCGTGGGTTTCCTCCGGGTACTCCAGTTCCCTCCCACAATCCAAAGATGTGCAGATTAGGTGGATTGGTCATGCTAAATTGCCCACATTGTTCAGGGATGGCACAGTGGTTAGCACTGCTGCCTCACAGCGCCAGAGACCCGGGTTCAATTCCCGCCTCAGGCGACTGACTGTGTGGAGTTTGCACGTTCTCCCCGTGTCTGCGTGGGTTTCCTCCGGGTGCTCCGGTTTCCTCCCACATCACAAAGATGTGCAGGGTCAGGTGAATTGGCCATACTAAATTGCCCGTAGTGTTAGGTAAAAGGGTAAATGTAGGGGTATGGGTGGGTTTCGCTTCGGCGGGTCGGTGTGGACTTGTTGGGCCGAAGGGCCTGTTTCTACACTGTAATCTAATCTAATCTAAGGATGTGTTAGTTAGGGGCAAATGTAGAGTATAAGGTAGGGGAATGGGTTTGAGTGGGTTACTGTTCGGAGGGTCAGTGTGGACCAAAGGTCCTGTTTCCATACTGTAGGAATTCTATGAACTCTATTCTGTTGTATCCTCTGACAATCCTCCTCACTATCCAAAATGCTACTATCTTTGTATCGTCCATAATCTTACTAATTAGACCAGTCACATTTTCCTCCAAATCATTTATGTAGAGCATGAACAGCTGAGGTCCCAGCACTGATCCCTGTGGAACACCACTAGTCACAACCCTCCATTCTAAAAAGCATGCTTCCATCATTACCATCTGTCTCCTATGACTAAGCCAGTTCTGTATCCATCTTGCCAGCTCATCCCTGATAGCATGTGACTGCACCTTTTGTACCAGTCTGCCATGAGGGACCTTGTCAAAGTCATTACTGAAGTCCATGAAGACATCAACCGCTTTTTCCTCATCAATCATTTTCAGCACCTCCTCAAAATCCCCAATCAAGTTAGTGAGGCATGACCTCCCCCACACAAAGCCATGTTGTTTATAATAAATAGGTTCAAATCCCACCATGGCAGATAATGGAAATTTATATTTAATAAAAATCTAGACTAACATAATGCCCTAATAACAGCCAAATAACAATTATTGATTGTCATAAAAATCCATTTGGTTCAATAATGTCCTTTCAGGAGGGAAATCTGCCATCCAAATTTAGTCTGGCCTACATATGAATCCTGACCTTCATAATTAACTGTTGGCTGGTCAATTAAAGATAGGAAATAAGTCTGGCCTACTCAGTGGCCATGAGTGAATTAATAAAAAGGCACATGGGAACACCATCTGGAAGTTCACCTCCAAGCCACATTCCATTCTGACTTAGGACAATTCTATGGCTTCTTCATTATCATTTGACCAAATTTCCTTCTAAGCTGTACTGTAGGTAAATATGTAGCATATGGATTGCAATGGTTCAAGAAGATGGTGCATTGTAACCTTCTTAAGGGCAATTATGGATGAACAACAAATGCTGACCCCACCAGCTATGTCCACATCCAATGAAAGTGTATGTCTTTAAGAAATTCCATTTACCCTGTTGTTGGCATATGTGATGATACTATGGCTTTAAGAGGTGTATTTTGTTCTTTTTTTTAATGAAGAGAGGTTAAGATAGAGGCGTTGAGTGTTTACTCAAAGCCAATGAAGTAATCAGCTTGTGAGGCCTTAGGTTTTGTTTTTAAATCGGAACAATAGAAGCTGCCTGAAAGAGTGTGGTCGTGCTCTCACAGAATTTTTAGTTTAGCTTTCAGTCCCAATTGTTGGGGTCTTGAAGCTGGATGTAGAGGCTCTTATTCCTCTCTCTCTCGCAGCTAAAAGCTGGGGTTCTTGTCCTGCTGCTAGAATTGCATGTCAGGCAATCTGTTTTACTAAATTTACCTTTGCCAAGGGCATGTTTATGGGATATTACTATATTAGAACAGCTAATGAATAGTTTATTATTTTAAGTGTTTTGATAGAGTTACAGTTAAGCCAATTTTTCTCTCTTATTTTTATTTTGTCAATATTTTAACTATAGTATATGAATAAAGCATGTTTTGCAAAATTTGACAAATCAAATTTCATTCAGAACACAACACCTGGCACTTGCCTTTAAAATAAAATGGTAGTGTCTTGGCTATTTCCCTGATATCACTTTGAAAGGGTTTGATCTGGTCCATAACAAACTGAGCTCTCTTGTTGGGATCAAAATCTCTCATTCCAGGTTGGGTTTAGGATTATTGGACTCGAAGGCAGTGAGTGGTGAATGTTGGTGTTCATTATCTTAGGTGTTGGTTTAAACAGGATGTGCCTCATTTATTAATGGCTCTTTCAGTTAGGAAGACTTTCCTGGGAGTGGAAGAAGTCACTTGAGAAGTTTTACAGAGAGTGAGCAAAACAAAGCATTTGGAATTGGCAAAAAAGTTGAAGTTGGCGTGGCCTGTGACAATGAGGAAAGGGGGAGATAATTGAAGCAACAGCTTTACATTTACAACTGTTGCTTGGAATGCAATCAGAATAATTGAAGGTCGCTAAAATTCAACTGCAAATTAAGCAGCTTAAATTAGAGGCAATGGCAAGGGAAAAACTGAAAGAATGAATGGCCCTGGCAGAACAAAAAGAAAGAGACAAGGAAATGAAACCATTTGAGTGACAATTAAAAGCAAGGAAGATGAAAATGAAAGGATAGCCCTAGCAAGGGAATGTGAGAAAAAGAGGATTTGAACTGAAAAATGTGTTGCTGGAAAAGCGCAGCAGGTCAGGCAGCATCCAAGGAGCAGGAGAATTGACGTTTCGGGCATAAGCCCTTCTTCCTGGCCCTAGAGATTCCTGAAGAAGGGCTTATGCCCGAAACATCGATGCTCCTGCTCCTTGGATGCTGCCTGACCTGCTGCGCTTTTCCAGCAACACATTTTTCAGCTCTTATCTCCAGCACCTGCCGTCCTCACTTTCTCCTCCGAACAAAAGGATTTGTCAACTTCAGAGCTTGGAATTTAAATCTCAAAGTTGACTTAATATGGCAGAGGTAGAGGTGAAAAGTAGAAGTAGTGATGAGGGCAGTGTTAGAGAGCAACTCCTTCATAGCCAAAGGCATTGTGGGGATCTGCTAAAATATGTGCAAGCATTGCTTAAGTTTGACAAGAAGCATGTAGAAGCCTTTTTACTTTTGTTTGAGAAAATGGTTAGACAAGTGAAATGGCCAGTGACAATGTGAGTATTGTTGCTCCAAACAAAGTTGGTAGGTGGAGCTAGTGAGATATTTACATCACTATCAGAGGAGATATCTGGGGAGTATGAAGAGCGGGAAAAAAGCTTGTCCACTCCGCCCATTCTTCTTCTTTTCTCCTTCTTTTTCTTCTCATTTTCTTCCTCTCAATGCTTTTTCTTCTTCTCCTCCTTCTCCTTCTTCTTTTCTCTTTCTCTGGCGATGATTCCCGGACTGACTCCTGGCCTCCGGCGAGCGATGATTTCTGGCCAGGCGCACTGGCCTCCTATAGCTACCTCCAAGCCTGGCACAGATCCTCCTGGCATGGCATGACAACTCCTGGCCACCCAGAGTGGCATCCCAGTGTTGGCATGGCAACGTCCTGGCTGTGGCAACCTCCTGGCCTGGTTCAGTGGCCTCCTTATGTAGACGCTGCCCGGTGTGGCATGGTGGCCTTTCAGCTTGCTGCAGTGGCCTCCTGGCATGGCGTGTTGCTGCCGCAGTGTGGAGCCAGGGCCTGGTATGAACTGGAAGCTAAGAAGCTGTGCATTAGCACTTTAGTATCTAATTGGTGCTGTAATTGGCAATGCATAAGCCTTTCACTATACTCTTTCAGTATATATGACAATAAAGGCTGTTATATTCTATTCTATTCCATTCTATTCTATTCTGTCCTATTCTATTCTATTTATTCTATGAGATCTCGCTGCAGCTAGTAAAGATAGTTTACCACAGGGTAAAAAGGAAACCCATGAGGGAGAAAGAGAAGTAAAAAAGCACTGTAATAACAGAGGCCACATGAAGTCGCAGTTTTGGTGGTTTAGAAAAAAACACTGGGAAGACAGATGTGGGAAAATAGGATAAGCCAGTGGGTTTTGTTGAAGTAATAAAGGAAAGCACAGTGGAAGTTAAAAAGCTGCAAAAGAATGTCCGAGCTGATGGAGGTTGGTTGTAAAGAAAGTGCTAGGTCTCTTTAAATAATTTATTTGTATGAGTGAGGAGCAGGTAAAGAAATTTAAATTTTAAGAGATACAGGATTAAAGCAATTTCGATGGTGAGAGATGAGGAGATATGTAATTCAGAAGTATTGCCGGAAAACGGTGTGATATGTGGAATTTATGATGAGAGGAACAGTGTTCCATTATTAAAAAAGAGGTTGGAGAATTTGGTGAAAAGGCCTCATGTCTTGCCTGAGGGAGAATTAGGAATGGTGAGGTGGAGGAAGAGAGGGGGAAGATGTCAAATCTGATTTAACATTAATTCACAGTCTTTCACAGTCCACTCTTTCCTGAACCAGGTGGGAAATTTCTGCTGTATGTTTCCGTAGTGCACCTGAGGCTAGCATGTATGTTTAAGTTCCTTTCAGTGTGATTGTTACATCCTGAGTTTACAAAGAGACACATGTTTTGTTTTTGATGGACTTTGGAACAATGGGATATCTTCCAGAACATTTCTCTTGTCTGCAGCCTTTTTTTAAAATCGTGTTTTCACAAATATTTGTTGGAAACATGCATCACACAGTTGGAAATTTCATCAATCTGTGTAACAATGAGAAATAGATTTTAAAGCACAATATGTAAATATTTTTGGAAATGTGCTTAATTTAATTTAGATTTGAAAATGCAATACCTGAACATTGCACTGGAGATAAGGCCGATGCTGAAAATCCATTATCAGGATTGCCACACGCTTCTCTTTCCTATATGCTTGACATCGTGACAGTGAAGATCACAAATTAAAATGAAAGTTTACGCTTTGAATAGTAATCACAGATACTCTGAGTTACGTTCAAATTACATCTAGTTATTTATCATTACAAGAGAAATACACATGTTCACTTTTTAATAAGCATTCCTAAACCTTGACTTGATATGTAGAATAACCTTCTAAAATTAAATTCTAAATGAAATCAGCAGCTTCAGTAGATTTGCAGTATGTGTATGCTTGGTATATTGATAAATCCGTCTTTATTAGTGCACTGTAGAGCACAAAACTAACTTCACAGAGTAATGTAGAAAGGTAATCCGTTGACATGAAAAGTAAATATGCGCATGGATAATTCACTTGTACCTTGGATTATTGGACCTCTAGAATGAACTTTTCCCACGAATCATCAATCCACTTATTTTCATGTTTGATTGTCAGTGAAACCATGACTTAGTGACTCGCTATGGCTCTACAACTATTGGATTCTCTTGGTCACCTCCCACTAGCACCAGAAAGGAAATACATGCAAAACAATCACAGATAAAGTGGCTGCTACATTTACGACTTCTGTGGAGATGTCAGTTTTGGGAAGTGCTAAGTTATGAATCCTGAGATGTTGGCATGGACTCAAATGGGCTGATTGGCACTACTCATTGTTAATGAAGTTGTCTGATCTTCCCAGCTGCATTTCCTGGGCTGGTCTGGGCTGCTGTTTTTGACACTGCAGGTACAGGTTGTGAAATGCTAATGGCTATGAGAGAAATATAAGTCCTTTCAAGACCTAGGATGTCTCAAAAGTGATTCAGCCAATGATGTAGGTTTGAAGTGTAGTCAAAGCTACAAGTGCAGCGATTTGCGCAGTGCAAGATTCTACAATCAGCAACGAGATTTTTAAAAAGCAGACCACGTGTTTTCACGATGCTGTTTGAAGAATAAATGTAAACGCACGCCTAACTCATTTGTTTTTCTTTGAACAATGAAAGCAGACAGTCCAGCCATGAAACTGCATCTCTGACAGTGGGAGTTATGTATGGAAGCTGGTAGGCATAGCTGAGGTATTAACTACATGTTTTGTATTTGTCTTCACCAAGGGAGAAGGACTCAATTTAAAATAGAATCGTACAAACATGCAAACAAGAGCCGAAACCAGCTCTCTCATTTAATATGATCATGGCTGACCTGTTGTAAAGACAAACCCACATCCTGTCCATCCCTGATAATCTTTTACCATTTACTTAACAAGATTCTTGCTATCACTCTCTTAAAAATATTCAAGGACTCTGCTTTCACCACCTGTAAATGAATAACGTGGAGGTGCTGGTGTTAGACTAGGACAAAGTTAAAAATCACACAACACCAGATTATAATCCAGCAAGTTTATTTAAAAGTAAAAGCTTTCGGAGCACTGCTCCTTTTTAAAACATATGACCCTCTGCGAGATAATTCACCTCATCTCTGTTTTAAATAGGTGAGCCCTGATTTTTAAACATTGACCCCTTGTTCCAGATTCTTCAATATTCTCCACAAGTACTCTATCAAGACTTTTTAGGATCTTATATGTTTCAGTTAAGCCACCTCTCACTTCTAATCTTCAGCAGATGCAGGCCTAACCTATTTAACCATTCCTCACAAGATAAAACATTCATTCCAGGTATTAGATTCATAAACATTCTTTGAACTTCTTCCAACGTATTACATCCTTCCTTAAATAAAGTGACCAATTTAGATTAGATTAGATTACATTACAGTGTGGAAACAGGCCCTTCGGACCAACAAGTCCACACCGACCCGCCGAAGCGCAACCCACCCATACCACTACATTTACCCCTTACCCCCTAACACTAGGGGCAATTTAGCATGGCCAATTCACCTGACTTGCACATCTTTGGACTGTGGGAGGAAACCGGAGCATCCGGAGGAAACCCACGCAGACACGGGGAGAACGTGCAAACTCCACACAGTCAGTCGCCTGAGGCGGGAATTGAACCCGGGTCTCCGGCGCTGTGAGGCAGCAATGCTAACCACTGAGTCACCGTGCTGGGCACAATTTTCTACATCTGACTAACTTCCAGTCCTTCATCAATAATCTGCACCGTTAAAGATTCAGATCCCATCTATATCATTCTGCATATCTGTGCAATAGCCAACAGATTGTGATTATTAATTTCTCGCTGCTCATCTCCTTTGTCTTGACGACTACATGCATTCTGATTCAGAGCCTTACATTTTATCCTTTTACTGATCCCTTTTGTAGAGGCAATAGGATAGTGGTGATGGGAGATTTTAATTTTCCCAACATTGACTGGGATACACTTAGCGTCAGAGGTCTGAATGGGGTAGAATTTGTAAGAAGCGTCCAGGAAAGTTTTCTAGAGCAGTATGTCAGTAGTCCGACGAGGGAAGGAGCCATATTGGACCTGGTACTGGGGAATGAGCCAGGACATGTGGTAGAAGTTGCAGTGGGGGATTTCTTTGGGAACAGTGACCACAATTCTGTAAGCTTTAGAATACTCGTAGGTAAAGATAAGCGTGGTCCTAAGGGAAGTGTACTAAACTGGGCCAAAGCCAATTATATCAAAATTAGGCAGGAGCTGGGAAATGTGGATTGGATACAGCTATTTGAAGGGAAGTACACATTTGAGGTGTGGGAGGTTTTCAAAGATAGGTTAAAAATAGTGCAGGATAGGCATGTCCCATTGAAGGCAAAGGATAGGAAGGGCAAGATTTGTGAACCGTGGATGACAAGAGAAATTGTACGACTAGCCAGGAGGAAAAGGGAAGCGTACATAAGGTCTAGGCAGCTAGGAATAGAACGGGCCTGGGAGGAATATCGGAAGAGTAGGACAAGTCTTAAACGAGGAATCAAGTGGGCTAAAAGAGGTCATGAAAAAGCTTTAGCGAGTAGAATTAAGAATCCCAAAGCATTTTATTCTTATATAAGAAGCAAGCGGGTAACTAGGGAAAGCATTGGTCCACTAAAGGATAATGAAGGAAGGCTGTGTGTCGAACCTGCGAGAATGGATGAGATTCTGAATGATTACTTTGCATCAGTGTTCACTGAGGAGAGGAACATGATGAATGTTGAGATTAGAGATAGAAGTTTAATTAGTCTGGATCACGTTGACATAAGTAGGGAAGATGTGTTGGGTAGGCTAGAGGTTATTAAGGTGGACAAATCCCCAGGACCGGATGGGATCTATCCCAGGTTGCTGAGGGAAGCAAGAGAGGAAATAGGTGGGGCCCTGAGAGATATCTTTGTGGCATCCTTAAATACAGGTGAGGTGCCGGAGGAGTGGAAGGTTGGTCATGTTGTCCCCCTGTACAAGAATGGTAGTAGGGATATTTTGGGTAACTATAGACAAGTGAGCCTGACGTCGGTGGTGGGAAAGTTGCTGAAGATGGTACTGAGGGATAGGATATATTTACATTTAGAAAAGGATGCTTATCAATGATAGGCAACGTGGTTTTGTGCGGGGGAGGTTGTGCCTTACCAACTTAATAGAGTTATTTGAGGAAGTGACCAAGTTGATAGATGAAGAAAGTATAGATGTCATATACATGGACTTTAGTAAGACATTTGATTAGGTTCCCTATGGTAGACGAATGGAGAAAGTGAAGTCACATGGTGTGCAGGATGTTCTAGCTAGGTGGATAAAGAACTGGTTGAGAAACAGGAGACAGAGAGTAGTAGTTGAAGGGAGTTTCTCGAATTATACAATGAACGGAAGATCCTTGGGAAAAGTTGATGGGCAGAGACCTGGGAGTGCAGGTCCTTTGTACCCTGAAGGTTGCTGCACAGGTGGATAGAGTGGTCAAGAAGGCACATAGAATGCTTGCCTTTATCGGACGGGGTATTGAGTATAAGAGCTGGCAAGTCATGTTAAAATTGTACAAGGCATTGGTTCGGCCGCATTTAGAATATTGTGTACAGTTGTGGTCGCCACATTACCAAAAAGATGTGGACGCTTTGGAGAGGGTGCAGAGAAGGTTTACGAGGATGTTGCCTGGTATGGAAGGTGCTAGCTATGAAGAGAGGTTGAGTACATTGGTTTGTTTTCATTAGAAAAAAGGAGATTGAGGGGGGACCTGATTGTGGTTTACAAAATCATGAAGGGTATAGACAGGATGGATAGAGACAAGCTTTTTCCCAGGTTGAAGGATTCAATAACGAGAGGTCACGCTTTCAAGGTGAGAAGTGGAAAGTTTAAGGGGGATACATGTGATAAGTACTTCACACAGAGGGTGGTGGGCATTTTGAACGCGTTACCAGCAGAGGTGGTCAAGGCAGGCACGGTAAATTCATTTATGATGCATCTGGACAGATGCATGAGTAGGTGGGGAGCAGAGGGATACAGATGCTTAGGAATTGACCGACAGGTTTAGACAGTAGATTTGGATTGGCTCAGGCTTGAAGGGCTGAAGGGCCTGTTCCCGGGCTGTAAATTTTCTTTGTTCTTTGTTTTTAATTTCAGTATTGTCAGTTAGTTTACACTTAAATTTGTACTCTGCTCCTTTATTTCACCTTTATCATTTCCTGTATTCATAACTTTCCCTTTGATCTACTCTTTGATTTAATACGTTCTCAAATTTGATCCCTTGACTCTACTATTTAGTTTAAAGTCATCTCCACTTCCCTACAGTTATGCAGTAAACAGGAACATTGGCCCTAGCATGGTAAATAAGAATCTAAGAACAGAAACTCTAAGAGCGGAATGAAATAATTCCACAGAAGCTGGTATCCCGTCATCTTTTATTTACATGTGCATAGTACTTGAAACTGGTCCAGCTTTCTCAGAGCCAACTCTCAGAGTGAGCAGAATTTCTGATTGTCCTGTTTATATCTGTCAGCCAGCACTCCCTAATTTGACCAGAGTAACAACCCCAAACAAGGACCTCATATTTATTAGGTTCATCTGGCTGACTTCATTACAATGACAGGAGTAGGCAATTCAGCCCCTTGTGCCTGATCTGCCATTCATTAATGTTATGGCTGGCCCCATTTCAGCCTCAGCTGCACTCTCCTGCCTGCTTTTAACAACCTTTCAAACCATTACCAATGAAAAATTTGTTCATCTTCTCCTTAAATTTGCTTAGTGTCCCAGCATCCTCCACAATCAGGGGTCGTGAATTATGATCCTTTGAGAGAAGTAATTTCGCCTTATCCTTGTTGTAAATTTTCTGTCCCTTATCCTAAAACTATGGGCTTTTCTTCAGGGGGAGACTATCACATTGTTATATTTCTTCACTCCTCGTGCAAGTTACTCATGACCTGAATCCACTTCCTCCACACCAGTCTTTAATGACATAAATAAGAAGGCACGTAACATGGCCTGAATTGGCTTTCCTCAGAATCAAGAGCCCTTGGGGTAGCATCCTGTCCTCCAAACGTTGCTGGCCAATCAGATATTAGCAGATTTGCATTGCTCAGAAGTGCATTGCCCGCAGGGGAGATGGTGTCTGTTATTGGTAATGCAGCCACCCAAGACCCTTAATTCTGAGTGATCAAAAATCTATCTAACGCAGCCTTGGATAGATTAAAAGACGGATCATTCTTAACTCTTCGGGGTTAAGAATTTCATAAAGTACAATCTTCTGAGTGAAGAAATATCCCATAATTTCAGTCCTATAGGAATCTCTTTGCATATCATAATTGAAATATTTCACGTATTCTGCTTTTTTATTACCATTGTCAAAATTTCACACATTTCCCACCTTTTACTTCATCCGCCACCTTGTTTCCTACTTACTTAATGTGTCTACCCCTCTCTGCAGCCCTTGGCATCCTCATCACAGCTTACATTCTCACCTAGCTCTGTACTGTCAGCAAAACTGAATATATTACACTCAGTCTCTCTAGCAAAGTAATTAATTGTAGAATTTAAATAGTTGAGGCTCAGCACTGATCCATACAGCACTCCATTAATTCTAGTTTATCCTGGCTCCCTGCTTCATGTCAGTTGACTCATCCTTTATCCATGCTAACACATAACACCATCATTATGGACCCTTAACTTGCGTATTAACCTTTTGTCTGGCACATTATTTAATAGTTTATGGAAATCCAACAATACTAAACCTATTGACTGATCTTTAGCTAATCTACTGGTTGCATCCCCAAAAATCTCTAAGAAATCTGTTAAACACAAATTCCCCTTTCGTAAAGTCACTTTCACTCTGATTAGACTATGATCATCTAAGACATCTTTAATAATAAATACCATCTTTAATAATAAATAATTTTCCCAATGGCTGATGGTAGACCACAACCTGTGTCAAAGTCACTGAGCTGTCAGCACCTATCACATATAGTGGTTGCCAGCGATAACAGTACTGTACACAATTCACCACTTGCAGTAGTAGCACACTACCTGCATTGTCACATTTGTCTAACCTTATTCATTGTCATGTCTGCCTTACAAACCAATCAATGAATTCAATTAGTAATCAATTTAGAAAAGTAAACGCAAATTAAAACTCTGATCTGAAGAAGAGCTATGTTGGAAGTGAAACGTTAACTCTGTTTCTCTTTCTACAGACCATGTGGTTGTTTCAGATTTCCAGTATCGGCAGTATTGTGCTTTTAAGAAAGTTACAATTTCTTAAATTAGAGACAAAAGATAAATGTAGAACTACTGGAAACAAAAAGAACAAAGCAAAGGACTTAAAGGATACTAGTTTCTAGTTCGTCTGCACAATTTCCCACTTATACTTTATTCCAGACTTTGGTGTGCTATTTATGAAGTACACCTTTTATGAAACATGGTGCTTTAATAATAATGACATTAAGCTGCACTCTCTGGATTTACTAATGCAACACATTCTACTTGCCTTGGCAATTGCTTCCATACAATATGGTGACATGTTCACAACTTAGTCAATTAGCACTTCTAAGCATTTTCTGCTGCTGTGAATTACTTATTGGGCTCACCTATTGAGTCACCATGTTTGCTGCTTTTAAATTCCAATATAAAATACTTTGCATATCTTGACATTAATTTTTTATTTGTTGGTCATTTATCAGTTGCTGTTGCTGCAAAGATTGCTTGTGGAATGAATGTATCCCTTTAACTCCTAATGGTAACTGGTGTTGTGTAATCAGCAAGAATACCTTGCTGACAGACGGTATAAGTATATGAAGTAAGTTGTGACGAGGAGAGAATGAATGTAATGGAAGTTTGGTCTTTAACAAAGATGGTGGATGAAACATTTTGCCTGTAATTTTAGCTCATGTGTTAGTTGAAAGTTTGTTCGGAAAATTAACATAACTATTAGATCTATCCTGAGTTTCTCACCTAGAAATCAAAAACTTTTATTCAACTTGGGCGGTACGGTGGCACAGTGGTCAGCACTGCTGCCTCACAGCGACAGAGACCTGGGTTCAATTCCCGCCTCAGGCGACCGACTGTGTGGAGTTTGCGCATTCTCTCCATGTCTGTGTGGCTTTCCTCTGGGTGCTCCGGTTTCCTCCCACAGTCCAAAAATGTGCAGGTTAGGTGAATTGGCCATGCTAAATTGCCTGTAGTGTTGGGTGTAGGTGAATGGGTCTGGGTGGGTTGCGTTTTGCTGGGTCGGTGTGGACTTGTTGGGCCGAAGGGCCTGTTTCCACACTGTAAAGCAATCTAATCTAAAAAACTTAATATGGATCACCAGGAAGGTCATATTGATCTGAAATTTCAGGATCTTTTATGCTTGTTTCTTAGACTAGAGGTAGAAGTTAGACAGATGATGATGGTCTTATGTGTCAATCATGAACTGGCGAGAGATCTGTGCCATCTCATTCCTGGAAGATCCACAAGCTTCAAGCACTTATCTGGGCCGTGGCAGTCTTTCCTGGAAACAAAGACCCTGGAGTGAAAGGTCCTGCTCTGGTCAGAGTTGTTAGTGAATCAGATTACTCCATAATGCCACTTGGGCTGTCATTGGTAATGAACGCAACCATGAATCAACTCAGCCAGAGAATGATGCCACCAGGGTGGGTAAGCTTAGGTGGAAGGGTGTTAGGGTGCCACAAGGAGTGAAAGGAAGTGTGCAGTCAACAGCAATGGCATGAAGGTGGCTCTCAGCAATCAGCTCCTTTCCGACTCAATAAGCTCACTAAGACACTGCCTTTGAATTAATCATCCATGCCCCCATCATAACCCCCCACCGATCCCCAGCTATCCAGAGCCAGCAAGATAACCCCAAAAGGTTTTGCTTTGCTGGCTTCCTGCATAGTCAGTCTACTGCTTGCTACCTCACCCAGCAACAGTACAAGATACCCTTAATGTGGGCATTGATTTCAATTCTCTATTTCACCGCCATTCATGAGGCTGCCTGACATGGACTTAATCAATGCACTGGCAGGAGGGTGCCAGAGTCCCCAGTCTGCCCCAAGCTTGCTTAAATGCTATCGGGGAAGACATTACTTGGTCAGAAACTGGGGACAAAGCGTACAGACAGAAAACACAGTTGGCGCTTTACCAGCTTCTTTTGTTGCCAGATCCAGAGCTTTGTACCAAAAATGATGGCTTACTCTGAACATGTGGATGGATATATTCAAATCAAATTCTATTGGAAATACTTTGTCTGTTGTTAGACTTAAAGCTGGATCAATAGAACTTCTGTTGCTAAACTACTACAAAAGTGCACCACCTGTCCAGTTTTGAAAAAGAACTAATTTTTAAATTGTCCCCCCCACCACTTCATCCTCACCACCACATTGTCCAGCATTAGACAGTCATACCATACTGCACCCAGTGTGATACAACAAGTCCCTTCATTGACTCTGCTCAGCTCTGGTTTCTGACTGAACTGGGCATGTTATTGGGAGAGTTTTGAAATTAGTATGAAAACATGGTACCTGGATATCTTCTGGGGTCAGAATGGGATGAGACAGGAGGGCACAAAGTCCAGTCCAGGCGTTGGTGCAATGGACCTCCTATTGTATTGATTTTGTTATCTTATATAAACCTCAGACACCCAGACTCCGAATGTCTAGTTGAACAACTGGAAAAAATGTGTCAATGATTTCAATATGTATGCTGCCCATGCCATGGAACAATGCTGTGCCCACTCTGAGGGCACCACAAGCCTGGAGCAATACCTTGCCACAATATCTTGGTTGGGGTGCAGTTGATGAAAGAGAAAATGCAACTGTTTATTCTGCTCCTGTAATTATTTCAGGGCAAAATAGAGTCCAAGGGTAAGTTTGCACTGAACGTAAAACTGATTGTGAAACGCATCTACAGATATGTGAAGAGAAAAGGATTTGTGAAAACAAATGTACATCCCTTACAATCAGAAATAGGACAAGTTATAAAGGAAACAAAGAGACAGCAGACCAATTAAACACATTTATTGGTTCTGCTTTCACAAAGCAGGCACAAATGATAGCCCAACAATATTGGGAAACACGTGGTCTAGTGAGGGGGAGAGAGAGAGAGAGATACAGAAGGAAATCGGTATTCAATGGGAAATAATGTTGGGCAAATTGATAAGATCGAAGGCTAACATATCCCCAGAGCCTGATCATCTATGTCTCAGAGTACTTCATGAAGTGTGGCCCTAAAAATAAGGGATGGTGGCCATCTTTCAAGTTTCTGTAGATTCTGGAACAATTCCTATACACTGGAGGGTAGCTAATATAATGGCACCATTTAGAAAAGATTTGAAGAAAAACAGGAAATTATAAATTGATTAGTCTGATATCAGTAGTCAGGAAAATGCTGGAGTCTATTATAAAAGATTTAATAGCAAAGCATGTGGGAAACAGTCACAGGATTGGACAGAGTCTGCATTCATGGCTTACAAACCTATTGCAATTTTTTGAGAATGAAGCTGGTGGGGAGGATAGGGAGCAATTAATGGACGGGTTTTACTTGGTCTTTTACTTGGATGTTTGGTAAGTTCCTGCATAAGAGATTAGCATGTAAAACTAAAGCACATGGGATTGGGTAGTGTACTGACATGGATGGAGAACTGGCTGACAGACAGGGAACAAAGAATAGGAATAAATGGGTCATTTGCCAGTGGCCATTGGGGGACTGCAAGGATCAGGGCTTGGATCCAGCTATTCACTATGAGAAAACTCAATGTAATATCTCCAAGTTCACAAATGATACAAAGCTAGGTGGGAGGGTAAGCTTTGAAAAGAATGCAGAGATGCTTCAGTATGATTTGGACAAGTTGCACAAATGGCTAATGCATGGCAAATTAAGTATAAGGCAGACAAATATCACTTTTGCGCTTTGGTAGTATAAAAAGGAAGGCACATTTTTATTTGAATGGTGATAGATCTGGAACGAGGAAGGCACAATGAGATCTGGATGTCCTTATACACAAGTCACTGAAAGTAAACATGCAGATGGAGCAGGCAGAGAAGAGGGTAAACAGTCTGTTGGCCTTCATAGTGAGAGGATTTGTCTATAGGAACAGGGATGCCTTACTGCAATTGTACAGGCCCTTTGTGAGACCATACCTGGAGCATTGTGAGTTTCGATCTCCTTGTCTGAAGAATGATGTTCTAGTTGTAATGAGAGTGCAACCAAGGTTTACCAGACTAATTCCTGGGATGGCAGGACTGACATGAAGAGAAATTGGATTGGTGAGGACTACATTCACTGGAATTTAGAAGAGTGGCTGGTGTGGAATCTCATAGAAACCTGTAAAATTCTAACAGGACTAGAGGAGGTACTGATGACCGGGGAATCCAAAACCAAGGATCACAGTGTAAGGATACAGGGTCGGCCATTTAGGACTTGGGTGAGGAGAAATGCCTTCACCCAGAGAGTGGTGAGCCTATGGAATTCTCTGCTACAGAAAGCAGTCAAGACCAAAACATTGAATGTTTTCAAGAAGGTGATCTAGTTCTTAGGGGTAAATGGATCAAAGGGTATGGTGTGGAAGTAGGAACAGGGTACTGGGTAGCATATTCAGCCATTATCATATTGAATGGTGGTGCTGGCTCAAAGGGCCAAATGGCCTACTCCTGAACCTATTTCCTGTGTTTCTATTTGTTGCTTTCCCCATAGTAGTTGGTTCCTTTAATACCAGTTACTATTGGAACCTCACTTATTACCATTGTATCACAGGCTTCTAATGTTGAGTGGAGCTGAACGAATTCTAACATTTTCCCAGCCCTGCCTCAAATGCAGTCCCAATGGTGAATTTTTCAGGGATCTGGCAAGTGGAATAGAATCCTACTTTTCTATTATGCATTGGGAAACAATTGCAAAGAAATGTACTCACCAGGATGGACCATTTCACTGGGGTAATGACTTCATTACACAATGCACATGCTTATAATGTACAAACACTTTTCTCTGCTACCTCCATTCTTGACCAGGTCCCTTTTAAGTAAATCATGTCTTGCTGCAGCTTCAACAGTAACAAGCAAATAAAAACTTCTTTGTGAATAATCACACTCATCATGATAACAACTTCTTTTTAAATACATCGACAAATCAGGTTTTGGTCTGTTGGATTTTAGTTCACTATTCACAGAAAGTTCTTTGTTTTTTTATCCCACACATTTGCTCTATTTGTTTTTTTTCCATCGATTTTATATCTTTAGCCATTCAGTGCATTTATGAAGACTTTATGTATTCAGTGAGCCCTCCTGGTTAATGATCTTTTCGTAATTAGCTTTCATGCTCTTTATGTCTTCCTTCCTCACTTGGTTCGGATCCACTTTCAATTTTTCGTTTACCTGCTTATAAAAGTCGACATATATCATGACCATGGTTGGCAAGGAGCTTTGGCAGCTTATTTTGACTGTTTTGGCATTTGCTACATTTCCTTACCGTTGATTCAAGGTCATGGTCTAGATCAGAGCCAATAAGCAAATTCTGCCATCACGCTCACTTTTGTTTGTGTGTTCTGTATGGACTCCCTGTCTGTTTGTGTCGCACTGAAGGGTATTGACACAGTGGCATCATTTGATGTATCCCTGTTCATGTGTCAATTTGTTCGAATGGTTGTGGTATGGTCAAACTCTTTCTGCCCATTCAATGTCTATTCTTAGATTCATTACAATATTGAGAGTGGAATCTTACCAGGTTGTGAACAGGGTGGTCTATGATGAAATGAGTGATACAATCAGACAGGGCTCATCTCTACATTAAGATAATCATACAGCATTTATTTGTTTTTTTATCAAGCAGTGAAGTGAAATTCTGGCTAACCAGCAGTGAGTTCGCAATGTATTAAAGAGTCATAGAGATGTACAGCATGGAAACAGACCCTTCGATCCAACCCAGCCATGCCAACCAGATATCCCAACCCAATCTAGTCCCACCTGCCAGCACCCGGCCCGCCAGCACCCGGCCCATATCCCTCCAAACCCTTCCTATTCATATACCCATCCAAATGCCTTTTTGACCAATACTTTGACCAATAACCTTATCAAATGCCTTACTGAAGTCCATATAGATCACATCTACCGCCCTGCCCTCATCAATCCTCTTTGTTACTTCTTCAAAAAACTAAATCAACTTTGTGAGACATGATTTCCCAAGCACAAAGTAATGTTGACTATCCCTAATCCCTAATCCCTATCCTGAAGAAGAGCTCATGCCCGAAACGTCGATTCTCCTGCTCCTTGGATGCTGCCTGACCTGCTGCACTTTTCCAGCAACACATTTTCAGCTCTGATCTCCAGCATCTGCAGTCCTCACTTTCTTCTATCCCTAATCAGTCCTTGCCTTTCCAAATACATGTACATCCTGTCCCTCAGGATTCCCGCCAACAACTTGCCCACCACCGAGGTCAGGCTCACCGGTCTATAGTTCCCTGGCTTGTCCTTACCACCCTTCTTAAACAGTGGTACCATGTCTGCCAACCTCCAGTCTTCCGACACCTCACCTGTGACTATTGATGATACAAATATCTCAGCATATTGCTTGTAAAAAGCCTTCCTGAGAATTCAACTTGCCATTGGATGCAATCTTACCAAACTCACCATACAAACTAGCCATCAGGAAAACAGCATGGAAACCAAAGCAAGTTCCTGATGACTTCAGTTCACCACTTGCTCGGGGAATTCCACAATGGCCATTGACAAGCTGGACAGAAGAGCATGCTCCACCAGCACCAACTGCATGTACAATTCTACCACAAATATCGGACTCCACTTTAAGGAGCATGGCCACCATCCTGGAACCCTCCAATGTAATGGCACGGTGCCCTACATGAGCAAACTGGTCTATGAGGGAAGACTGGCAAGTAGCAGTGTAGAGCTGTAGTGGGCACAGGTATCACATTGCGGAAGGAATCCAATACATAAATGTTACTAGGCTGTCTACCCATGCTTCTCCATTGCTTTCTCAGTCTACAATCACCTGGTACCTGCTGCTTGCCCTCAGCATGCAGGTCTTGCCCTGTCCGGCTGTGCTTTGTCTGCCCTTGCATCAGCAATTGGTGCAGTCATATATTCAGGCAAGTGGCCTTGCTTTGCAGCGGTCTGCAGTCGAGGGCACGCACATCTCATTGCACATCAGTATGTCACATTGTTCTGGTACCTGCACCACAAGACC
Source organism: Chiloscyllium plagiosum (assembly GCF_004010195.1). Taxonomy (NCBI): domain Eukaryota; kingdom Metazoa; phylum Chordata; class Chondrichthyes; order Orectolobiformes; family Hemiscylliidae; genus Chiloscyllium; species Chiloscyllium plagiosum. The sequence goes on along the minus strand of NC_057720.1, from coordinate 26,352,986 downwards.
ACATTGTTTGCGCCAATCACATGGCATCTTCATCCAGCAGTCGGCTATGTCTGAAAGGCTCAGGAGAATAGTGGGCAGCATGGTGGTACAGTGGTTAGCACTGCTGCCTCACAGCACCAGAGACCCGGGTTCAATTCCCACCTCAGGCAACTGTCTGTGTGGAGTTTGCACATTCTCCCCGTGTCTGCATGGGTTTTCTCAAGGTGCTCTGGTTTCCTCCCACAGTCCAAAAATGTGCAGGAAAGGTGAATTGGCCATGCTAAATTGCCCATAGTGTTAGGTGCAGGGGTAAATGTAGGGGAATGGGTCTGGGTGTGTTGCTCTTTGGAGGGTCGGGTTGGGCTGTACTGTAAGTAATCTAATCTAATAGTACATAGTTGATTGTCACAACTTGGCAGTTATCCCAAACACCCAGAAAAGCTTACTTCACCTCATAATCTGTCAAATTATGAGTGACAGAGAGATCCCCAAATTCCACTTATTTAAAGAAAAATTTCAATTTTATTCTTTAACTCTAAAAGTGAATATTAAACAATAACTATTTACAACTCTAAGCCTCCTTTCACTTAAATGTCTGTTATCTACTCCAACTCTATGACAATGTACTGATCCAATAAAAGCCTCTATTAAAATTACATCAACTTAATTTTCAAAACCAGTCAGTGGCTGTCATTATCAGCATCTGTCTTCCTCTGACTGTAGATGTCTCTCTCTCTCTCTTTCTCTCTCATTGGATTGTCTCATTGGTTTGATGTTGGCAAAACAGTAAAATTCAAATTTGATTGGATTCTAGAATCCTGGGGTATAATTTATTCTGGTTGGTTAAATTCAAATGGAGGTCAAAACAGCTGAGATATCTAGTTTACAGCCAAATGTTACATATTTTCCTTTTCCAGTACGCTCTGAGGCTGCTCGTCAGTCACAAGACATTTGTTAGCAAACTCTCACTACCAAAACAGTCTTCACTCTCTGGTAAAGGTACAGTATATGCCTTCGACTTCATAACATGATGATGTTGATGGTAGCGCCTGTCATTCAGGGGTTGTCAAAGATAGCCTCACAGACCAGTCTCGGGCTTTGGCCATGGTCAGGTATACATTGCATAGGGGGATCCGTGCCTCTGTGTTGCAGGAAGCAAGTCATTGGTCAGTGCTTTGTCTCCACATGGGCCAGTTCTTGGGATAGGACTGGCACAATCAAGGTTAAGGTTAGAGTGGTGCTGGAAAAGCACAGCAGGTCAGGCAGAATCCGAGGAGCAGGGAAATTGACGTTCGGGCAAAAGCCCTTCGTCAGGAATGAAGCAGGGACCCTCCAGGATGGAAAAATAAATCGGAGGGGGGGGTCTGCAAAGAAATTAGCTAAGAGTACAAAAGGTGGATGGAGGTGGGGATGAAGGTGACAGGTCGGAGAGGAAGGTGGAGCGGATAGGTGGGAAGGAAGATTGGTAGGTAGGACAGGTGATGAGGATGGTGTTGAGCTGGCAGATTGGAACTGGGATAAGGCTGGGGGTGGGGAAATGAGGAAACTGGTGAAGTCGACATTGATGCCCTGGGGTTGAAGTGTTCTGAGGCGGAAGATGAGGTGTGTCTAATAGCCAATGGACATGAGTGTGTCCAATATCCAGTGACCTGGACAGGTGAGGTCTGGTGCTGGCAGGTCAGGTCACTTGAGGGTGGAACATGGTCAACCCAATACCTCCTTTCACAGAAGTGAATATGAAAGGGGTGGAGGATGAGGGAGGTGAGGGAATGGGGTGAGGAAGATAGAGCAGTGTGGGGGGCAAGGTGCTGGTTTTAGTCACACAAGCACAGATCTGGGAAATGCAAAATCTATGGAGGAATGGGGACTTAGAAAAGAGATCCTGATGTTAGGGATCTCAATGGTACATTGATACTGAGACTGAAAGCCAGATGCAAAGGATCACTTACAATCATGCCAATCATGAAACAAATGGAATTATAATGCACAGTGTTGAGGAAGATGACTGCAATGGGATTCACAATGGGTGGGGTAAGTGAGACAGGGGCCTATATCTGCCACCATTCACTGGGTATACACAGTAGAACAAAACTGTCCTCCAACTGGGTTGGAGAAGAGTTAGCCACACGGCATGAAGGGTGACGACTCCCTGACCATCCTGCAACATTGACCATCTCCCAGTCACTGATATTTCTGGAGAATTCTCTGTGATACACACTGCTATACACATAGCTAGCCAAACAGTGTGCAGTGATGATGATGGGGGTTGGGTGGGTGAGATAAAGCTGTTAGAATAAGCCAATGCCTCGTTGTTATCCTTGTTCCCACATGATATATTTGCTGATGATTGCAGACATCTAACCATTGTTTCTCATTAATACCTAAGGAGGGGTGCTGCAGGATGCAATGGAACATCTACAGGCCCAACACGGGCAGAATCAACCACATAGACAGTGAAATACAAGGGGTTGTAAAACATCACAACTGTTCACATATCATTGCTTGTGAAAAAAGTTTTAAACAAGAAAGTGTTTCCTTAAATAAACTCTGGAGAGAACATAGAATTGTAAACAGCCTGTTAACATCAGATAAAATGATCAACAAACTATGTACATATTTTCCAACCATTGCCCACATGTAGCAGGAGGACAGATCTCTCCTTCTGTATCCGCCACTATTCCACACTGAGCTGCTCAGCTCACTCATAGAGGTGATGTAAGCCTGATCCATAGTCAAGCCCATTGGCCTTGGAGGTTTGGTCAAGTGACCCTAGTGAACCAGAAATACCAAAGGTTTTCTTCCCAGAAGCAAGTTGATCCATCCTAACTGGACCTTCCAAAGCTCAAAGGGTTGTAGGCCAGGTGAGGGTGAAGGTGGAGGCTCCAGCTAATTCTGCAATCTCCTGAGTAGAGACTGTTGAGGGGCCTGTATGTTTTCTTTATTTCATCACAGGATGAGGGCGTCGCTGACTAGGCCAGCATTTATTGGTCATCCCTAATGGCCCAGAGGGCAGTTAAGAGTCAACCACATTGCTGTGGGTCTGGAGTCACATAAAGGCTAGCCTCAGTAAGATTGGCAGTTTCCCTCCCTGAGGAAAGTAGATTCGCCAAGTTTAAGTGCATTTAAGTCATCATTGGACAGGCATATGGACGTACATGGAATAGTGTAGGTGGGATGGGTTTCAGATTAGTATGACAGGGTGGCACAACATCGAGGGCTGAAGGGCCTGTACTGCGCTGTAATGTTCTATGTTCTATGACAATACATCACAGTTTCCTGACAATACATCACAAAGTCAGCTTGGCCGTTGCTGCTGCTCTTCCCCATGTATCTGCACCAAGTCCCTCATCACAGAGACCACAGGGTCATCTCCTGCCAGAGCTCAGCCTAGTCTGAGAGTCTGTCCTGTACTGCGCTGTAATGTTCTATGTTCTATGTTCTATGAAAGACAGGCAGTGAATCTTCCCAGTTTCCTGACAATACATCACAAAGTCAGCTTGGCCATTACTGCTGCTCTTCCCCATGTATCTGCACCAAGTCCCTCATCACAGAGACCACAGGGTCATCTCCTGCCAGAGCTCAGCCTAGTCTGAGAGTCTGTCAGTCTGTAAGTACAAACGGCCTGGACTGTTTCTCCCCCATCTCTGGGTAGAGATACAGGTGGATGAAACTCTGTGAGCAATCTCACAGAAACCTGTGTTATGTCATCATTCCAGCAAGAAGCAGTGCAGGTGATGGTACTGCCAGTAATTTTCCACAATGATCGGGAGAGGTCAAGGAACTCCACTCTGTAGAAAATGGGTCAACCTTTAATAAATAACAGCTGGAGTATTGTGTGCAGTTCTGGAATTCACATAATAGGAGGGACATGATAACATTGGTGCAGAGGAGATTTACCAGGATGTTGCTGAGCTAGAAAGTTTCAATTATGAAGAGGGATTGGACAGACTGGAGTTGTTTTCCCTAAAGCAGACATAATTGAGAGGAGGTATATTGAAATGTTTAAAATTATGAGGGACATTGATAGGGTAGGCAGAAAGAGATTTTTCCCCTTGATGGAGGGATTAATGACCGGGGGCATAGATTTAACAAAAGGGATAGAAGGTTTAGAGAAGATGTGAGGAAAAACATTTTCAACCTGAAAGTGCTGAGAATCTAGAACTCACTGCCTGCGATAGTGGTAGAGACAGCAACCCTCATAACATTTAAAAAGTACTTAGACATGCTTTTACAATGCTGAAAATGTGTTGCTGGAACAGCGCAGCAGGTCAGGCAGCATCCAGCGAACAGGAGAATCGACGTTTCGGGCATGCTTTTACAATGATAAGGCAAACAAGGGTATGGTCAAGTACTGGAAAATGGGATTAGAATGGTTAGCTGTTCTTTTTTGACCAGCACAGATGTGATGGGCAGAAAGGCATTTTTCTGTGCTGTTGACCTTTCTGAATCTGTAAGAGGTAGAAAGCATTGTGGCCATTAGATAGAAATGATGTTGTGAGTGATAGTGGCTATGTCTAAAGAAGATTCAAGTTCAGACACATTTTTTGACTTTGGAAACTTGACTATAACCTCTACCTTTCTTATCATTGATGGTCATCACATTTAATTGCTTGTTGGGTGACGGTATTTCCATGTCACAGTATGTTATGAAACTTCAATCAATTTTTATATTTTTAAGCTGAACACAGGGGCTACAAAAGATTTGAGAGTCATTTGAGAGTCAGTCACCCTTTGTGGTTTGAAATTACTCCCCCATCTCTAACAATAAGAAAAAGGACATTCCAAACTGATGTTGAATCAATACCATTTTGTGAAACTATTTCAAAAAAGTGTATTATAAAATTGACTGAGTCATTCATACATAAAGTCTCAAAGTTAAAAATATCATTGCACGATGATTGGAATCAAAATATACCTCACCCTAGGTTTTGGGAAAAGGTGTTGGAACATTTGAAAGTTAAATGGTAAGAAAATATCATCTTACTGAGAGTCCGGATAGAGTGGATGTGGAGAAGATGTTTCAACTAATAGGAGAGAGTAGGGCCCGAGGGCACAGCTTCAGAGTGAAGGGACAACTCTTTAGAACTGAGGTGAAGAGGAATTTTTTTCAGCCAGAGAGTAGTTAATTTGTAGACCTCATTGTTGCAGAGAGCTGTGGAGGGCACATCTTTTGTGTGTGTTTCAGACAGATAGATAGGTTCTTGATTAATTACAGGAAGAAGGCAGGAGAATAGGGTTGAAAAACATATCAGCCATGATTAAATAGTAGAGCAGACTTAATGGGCCAAATGGCTTAATTTTCTCCTATATCTTATGGTTTTGATAAAATATTTTGGTGTCTGCTTTATAATGAATGAGAAGCTACTTGCAGACAGTGAGATCTAACAAAAGACATCATACTAGTCAGAAATCATCTCAGCACCCAAAGTAATCAACAGTTATTTATCTTGTAAGCAGAAGATCCTAACTAAGAGAAGGATTTTCCCAATTTGAATACCTGAGAATCAGGATCCAGGAAACTTAGCTTCAAGAAATATTATAGCTGACTTAGAATCTTTCATTTTACTAAATTTTCAACTCAGCTTTAAAGCATCACTTTTATCTCAGAAACTATAGGCTTGCTGCAAAAGAATTTAGGATAAATATGTGTAACTATATTTTTGTCTTCAGTTGCATCTGTAATACAAACTGGGCACAGTCATTAAAAGGGAATCTATAAATTATGTCTATGATAGTATACTCCCTTTGATTGTTTGAGAGAACACTTGCTCCTTTCCAACTTTATATTGTGATCATTGCACCTAATCCATTGCACCTTGGAAGAAGTTTGCAGAAGAATTGTCACCATACAGCAGTTTTTTGACAGAATGTAACCGTGTCTCTGTTTATTGTAAGCGATTGTTGGCCCTCCCAGTCCACATTGTGCTGTGCAGAAGAGTGAGATAAATCCAACTTCAAGGCTGTCAAGGATGCTGCTACTTCTGCCGACAAACCTCGGGAAGCTGATATTAGACTCTGCTCGTCTTTCATTGCCTGATTTAATGTATCGGTCTCTTGTAGGCAGATTATATCAACAGAGTGTGATGTGGCAAGACATCTTGCTTGTGATGGGTAGGTCTCAACATTTAGCTGTAAGATTCAGAGAATATGCCTTATTACCATAAAATCAGAAGGTTAATCAAAGTTAAGACTGGGTGTTCTGGGATTCTGCAGAGAGCTTGTTCACAGTCTTGTACTGTCTTGTGGCTAGGATAATTTAATACACCCATGCTGCCTGGGTACTAATGGGAGGAGGTTTTATGATGTCAATGCTAATCCAAGAAGAAGTTCACTATTATTTTTCTTCTTAAAAGCATTGACCTATTGTGCTACTCGCCTTATGCTTAAAACACATGCCACCTATGTCTGATCCAACAACGCCGATAAAAGGCATCTGGATGGGTATATGAATAGGAAGGGTTTAGAGAGATATAGGGCAAGTGCTGGCAAATGGGACTAGATTAGGTTAGGATATCTGGTCGGCGTGGATGAGTTGGACTGAAAGGTCTGTTTCCGTGCTGTACGTCTCTATGACTCAATGCAGTTGCTCTTCAACAGCCATGTTCTGTGACACAATTCAAGTCAGCTGTTCCCTTATTGAAAATGTATATGCACTGCCTAGTTGATTATGACTTTGCAGTCACATAGTTTTATGGTTTTCTCTGTCCTGAGCACAACTGTGATTGAAGTGCCTATGATGTGATATTCAACATTTCTTTCCAGTTTCTTTAGCTTCTCCACAGCCTAGGTTATGGGGGCATAAAGAACAGTCTATCCTGACAATAGACTGTTCCTGCACTGGGCCTTATTTAGATTTGTACTTCCACATAAGTCTTCCACATTCCCTCATAATGGGCTTGAAAATGTTGCTGATTTATTAATTAGCTGATCACCTTAATGTGAATGATGTACCTCTAGCCTAATTTCAGCTTGCAAAGCCAATCCTTACGCATTAATGCTGGAATGTTGACATATAGGTCCATAGAAATGATAGTACAGAAGGAATCATTTGGCCTATCTTGTCAATGCCAGCCCAAAGACATCTAGATGTTCTTTCTAATCCCATCTTCCTGCACACGGCCCATATCCCATCCTAATATCTTGTGACAACAATGAGTAACTTGAGGAACTTGTAGAAGAAAGGGTTAATTATATATTTATTCCAACATTAGCTACTGAGCATGTGTGAAAGGAACAATATTACAGTGGTATTGGATCACTTGGAACTGGAGCCTGTGTCTGTAACATTGAGCAACATGCCCTCGTTCACTGTCTTGTAATTTGTTACATTAATGATACTTTTTAATGTTCATTCATTAGAGTCTAGACTGTCCCCTTCTACATGAAGGCAGCAGTGATCAGACTCACAGAACTGGAGGGAAGTAGCAGGAAGAACCCAAAGTGAAACGCAATAGCACTGCAGTGTAATTCTAAAGCATAAAGTCAGCCCAGTAATCCAACCTTAAATGTAGAGGAATCACTTGAAGAGAGGTTCGGGGACAGTAGGAACCACTGATCACAGACTTTAAGGCCAACCAAGCACCAAACTGTGAAGCAGCAAAGCCAATGTACAGGCCAAGGGTCCTCAACAGGGAGCAGAGCAACAAAATGTAACAAGAAACAGAAAATCAAGTAGCCACAGTGAGTAAACCATTACAGAAAAAAAAAGGTACTTACAAGGTTAGGGAATAAATGAGGAGTGAGAAAAATTATCATTGACAAGCATCCAGAGGGAAAGGGTGTATCTATGATATGAGAAAAACACCACTGGAAGATTCACTACCCACCTAGTTTTATAAAAAGTTGCATGTGCAAAGAGACAGTCCAGGTCACATTTGCAGCAGGAGCACAATAAGTCCAACACAGACCACAGTGCTTCGAAGATGTCTCAGTAAAAATGGACAACAGCATGAGCGATGCTGATTCCCTTGTTTGCACAGAATCACAAGAAAATTCTAATATGCAGATATTACAATAAAGGGCAAGAAAACAAACTTTAATTAGGATATGGAGCAGATATACCAATTCTTTTGCAAGTTAGCCATGTCAAAAGGAAAAGCATACTTAGACCATTGTCATTCAACATTAGGGCAGCAAAGATATTAAAATTTGGGGTGAAAGGCCAGAGACATGTTATTCTTCGCCAGAACGGAAGATAGATCCCAGAGACTCTGCACCTTATTTTTAACTACTACACTTCTTCAGTCAGTGGAAATGTGTATAGCTTTAAATATTTCATTAGCAGATGCTGGAGACATTGAAGCCAATTTAATGTGCTGTTCTCTTCTGCAGACATTTAAATGCTATGTCTGCAGAAAGTGTAGCGCTTGAATCTTCTTCAAAAGATGAGCTACAAATATCAGGCAAAAACATTGCCCAATAGGGAGGTGCCCAACCACACTGAGGGCTTTCTGGACATTGATTTGTTCTTTCAGGAGACAGTCACAATGACTCATGTTGTCCATTTATTGGAAGCTGAGACTTTGTACCATTCTGCGATGTTGCATTAAAATGGCATTGTTCCTGTAGTCCCTGTCTCTTTGAAGGGAATTGTCATGTTCTTAAAGAAGGAAACAAAAAGGTAAAGATTGAGAAAATGTAACCAAAGTCAGAAAAAGTAAACTCTGCCTGTGTGGGAAGAGAGAATGGAAGTGGGAAAGGAACCTAATAAGCTAGTTGGATTAGCAATGAGGCAAATGAAGCTTCCATCACAACTAAAATGTCCACAGTTCATCATATTCCTGGTGAAAGGCTTTTACCTGAAGCATCCATTTTCCTGCTCCTCAAATGCTGCCTGACCTGCTGTACTTTTCCAGCACTACACTCTGTGCTTTTCCAGCATCTGCAGTCCTCACTTTCACCTAGTTGATTTTGTCCACAGCGACTGATGTGCAAAGAGAAAGAGATCTTTAATCACTCTAGAAAATGATCACACAGCTCCGAGGTAGAATCACAAACATTGAAGTTGCAAGCAGGCTGGAGAATGTTCCGTTTGTACTGCCAGGTGTCAACCCAATGTAATGTATTGGCACAATAATGCACAGAAAACATCAACACAAACTGAACGCATTCAGAGATAACCTGCAAACCCTGGAAAAAGGCCATCAAGAAGATGTTCAAAGAATTACAGACAGCTAATAAAGAATGATCCAGGGAAAAGGACTCCTTCTTCACCAAATGGAACTAAGCTTGTTCGATCATGTTTGTTCAGAGTTTCTCGAGCTGGAGGCTGGTTTGGAACAGCTTACGGTATCACAGCTAAAGGTGATGGAAAATTTTCAACCTTGAGTTCAATGAATAGTAGAATAGACTTGAGAGGCTGAATGGCCTACTACTGTTCCTGTATTTCTATGTTCCTAACCCAGATGGTTGCCTCCTAACACCACCTGGGGGATTGTTAAACTCATGAAAATCCATGTAGGAGACAGTTACTTTTTTTGGATCAATTACGTTCTTCCTTGCTGGAGTCTTGGAGAGCAATGTTTTGTCATGGCTGGTCATGTCCTATGCTGTGAGTCCTTGTTGTCCAACAGTGCTGACATCTCGGGAAAGATCTGGTGTTTGGCCTACTCTCTGTGTTGGTTTGCCATGTGTATCTTGAGATTGACCACATCTTATAAAGTGAATAGATTGTGTTGGCCTCTTGAAGTCGGGTTGGTTTCCCCTCTTGGGATCTATCTGATAAATCTTTTAGGTTATGGTTCCAGTATAAATTGAATATGTTTCTCCTCACTTAACCCTTCTTTGTGCTATAAAAAACCTGGCAATGTTTCATCAAGGATTCCAACAACAGTTCTGTCTGTTATAAGCTCTAATTTGAAAGCTTTATATTCACATTTTTCCATTAATCTATAATAGTTATTAAAGACAATTTCTACAGATTTCCTTGGAAGCTGAACTCTTCTGTTAAATCATGCCCTTTCAAGATTTTAAATGTTCTCAAATTGAAATAATTATAATGGCATTTAGGACATTTTCAAAGGTATCTGCTCTCTCTATAATGTTCTGACAGTTAATAACATCATCGACAATAGAACCCACTCCAGAATGGATGTATTTTTTTCTGCCTTTCATAATCTAAAATACTAAGCAATTTCTTCTGTGCAGTTTGTTAACTGAAGATTTCCGGCTGCAGTCTTTATGCCAAAGTCACACTTTAATTACGCGACTTGATCCTTTTAAATCTTTATATTCTCCTGGCATTTCTTCTTCTAGGTTGACTCTTACACTGGATTGCCTTATATTTGCTCCATTCCAACTTCAATAAACTCCAAGGTATTTCCAATCCGGCAGTGCCAGGATAAATTACTTCTCTAATAAAAACAAAATACTGTGGATGCTGGAAATCTGAAACAAATATTGAAAATGCTGGAGAAACTGAGCAGGTCTAGCAAAATCTGTGAAGCAAAATCAGAGTTGATGTTTAGGGTTCAGTGACACTTCTTCAGAACTCTGTGGAGAGAGAAACAAAGTTAGTATTTTGAGGTTCAGTATGACAGTTTAACAGAAATGAATGACGTTTCTTGCCCTTTTACTGCTGTTCTAAGAGGTGATAACTCTCTTTTACATTTCTTTCTCTTCTCATTTCAGCCTGTGTACTGTTTTCACAAATGTATTCTCTTTTTCTTTACAGACATTGAGCTTTATCCCTGGACCCTTCACATGCTCCTTCCAGAGCCTCGTTCACTAAGGCCTCTCTATTTTTCAAAGGTAGCTTCTTTGTCTCCTTTTTCCTAGTCCACATTCTTATCTCTGCTCTTCTAACCAGCTTGCTGTCTGATATTTGTCTTTGCTTTGCTGAGTTTGATCTGTTAATACTTCCATGGCTTCTACAGTACCTCCCGATCTATATCTACCTCTCAGGTGCGAGTTTATTGTCTTTATCTTCTTTCAGTGATAATAACTTATCGTGGAAGGTTAACTTACCTTCAAAAATTATTTCCTTTGCTTCTTCTGGAATTTGCTCCTCATGATGGGGGTCTGTGCATTAAAATTCAAATTAATGTTGTTGCAATTGTGTGACCTGATCGCCACTACTAGTACCTTGTAGTTTCTGCCAAATTTACTATTGTGGGGCACAGCATAAGGATTGTTTGATGTAGTTCATTGCTATTAATCCTCCATTGTCTACACTGTGTCTAGGACTGATTTAATTACCATTAGTGGAATGAAGAACACTGAAGACATAAATAACTTTTCTTTATTAACAAGGTAGTTTACTGCTAAAGCAATGTGTTGCTAATGTTACTACTCAGGTATGATTATGAAAGGAGCTGTATAGAATACATCTACTCCCAATGTATGTTAATGTAGTACTCTTTGTCCCCACTTAAAGCCGTGTATGACATCACCACTTTCAACATTAACATTTTCAGAGCCATTATCATATACAATATCAATAGGGAAGTGGCAATTCCACTCTAAATATTCATTTACCCTCTCAGACATGACAAGAGAGCCCATGCATTCTATACACTCTCTAATAGATCCTGGAAAACTATTGGAAATTGTTGCCTCAACCCAAAGAGCCTTGTGTGCTGGAAAGAGGTAAGCGTAAAGAGTTAAAAAATCATCAGGATGAAATACTAAAAAAGAACTTGGGAGAGATGTAAATTAAAGGGTAAAATACGTCCTTGCTCCAAGAATACCTATTGAGCATGTTCAAAAGGAACTATATCATAGTGAAACCAGATTATATGGAACTGAAGCCCATGTCTACAAGGATTCATTTCATGTCCTTTTTACTCTGCCTTGTGAATAATTACATTAATAACTTTTAATGCTCACTCAAAACAGTGTACACTACCTTTCTGTAGAATCTCCCCTATACTGGACATCACACCCCATTGTTCCATTTCTGATACCTCACCAGATTCAGTCTTCAGTTTAACTTCAGTGTTTTCACTGAATTTGCCTTTGTGTGATTCTCTATAATGGAACAATCTGTAGTTGTAATGCTGCCCATGATGATGTACTGTTGTTTTAATAACACTGGTGTACAGAAGTCCCTGTCTCCTCTATATTGGGGAGACAGGCCGGCTACTTGCGGAGCGTTTCAGAGAACACCTCTGGGATAATGGAACAATCTGTAGTTGTAATGCTGCCCATGATGATGTACTGTTGTTTTAATAACACTGGTGTACAGAAGTCCCTGTCTCCTCTATATTGGGGAGACAGGCCGGCTACTTGCGGAGCGTTTCAGAGAACACCTCTGGGACACCCGGACCAACCAACCCAACCACCCTGTAGCACAACATTTCAATCCCCCCTCCCAC
>NC_057720.1:26307860-26334022 GCF_004010195.1 Chiloscyllium plagiosum | reverse complement strand
TGGAGTCATGAGCAGGGGTAGTGTTCCCCTCGGGGTTCTGGGGGGTGGGGATAGTGACAGTGGGGTCTGTGGGGGGGTGTGTCAGCAGAATGCAGGTGAGTGGCGCTGGTGGGGGCAGAAGTGGTGGTGACCACGGCAGTAGGGGTGGCGGAAGTCATTGAGTATGTGGCATCAGCAATGATGTGAAGGGCGGAAGTGATGTCACGTGTGATGCATGAGGAATTGTTAGGGGTGGAAGTGGTTATGGGAGTGGCCATGATGGGGGCGGATGTGACATCATCAGTCAGTGTGCGGGTGGCTGCTGCATCAGCCGCATGGCTAATGGCGTCTGAGTAGATTCCGAGGCCAGGGGAATCTTCTGGAATGTTTGAGTTACCTTGTTGCTTCCTGATGCCTAACAATGAACATACTTCCAGTCTAATTCTCTTCCCTTTTCTTTTTGAGTTTAACTCTCTGAAAAACATGCCCATTCAGTATAAACTGAATAGTCCTTAAGTTCTTTCAAGTGTCCCTAGCATTCTGATATATCCTGTTGCCCTGTTTCAAAAGCAGCACTGACACTGAAACTTAACAGTGACTGTCTGTGACAGTAAAACATAACTTGAGTCAGTAGTCAGAACAGACGTACGCACAGCCAGTGTTGGTAGTTGAATAGAGTGGACACAATGAACCTACAGGAGCCCATTGAAAAATGCATCCAAGAATGTCTGGAATAGTGCGACTCAACACAATCCAGTTGAAACCTTCAAAAGCAGAGCAACTGGGATACCCGGAGCCTGTCGGTCACAATCCATCATGTGTTTGCTATTACATTTTTGTTCTTTGATTCCATGTCATCATCAAAATCTGTTACAGATTGAGAGAAACTTGCAAAGAAAGATGGATGCAGAGGGTTGATTTTTTTTTCCCCAGCGTTTGAATGAAATGGGCAATGGTAAGTCAATTGAAGAAATAATGGAAGATTGGAAAACTAAAATGTTCACCGTGGGAAAAAGGCATCACCACTAGTTCCTCTTGGCCTCCACCTGGGACAGTTATCCCCCACATCTCAAGGGAGGTCCTATGGCTTGTGACAGCCTCCCCCCTCCCCCACCAATGGAAGTTGGCATTGGATATGCACCAGCTTCATCCTATCCTAATAACACATGTCTGACTCATCCAGAATACGGTTCTCCACTTGAACACTGCACTTTTGAGCTCACTGGTTGCTTTCATGGGAATGTTGCTGCTCGGGACAGGCACTATCTCATGGACAGAAGCATGCTGCACCTCGGAGCGCATTGCTGTATTTCTTAGTGTTCATTTACTTGAATGCTCACAGCATCACTGCCATCTCATGCCATGTCTTTCTTTTATGCTTTGTTGCCTCATTCCAAAGTTAACAACTCACTGTGTTACTTTGTCATTTAGCACAGACACAAAGCCAGGCAGCTTGTCCTGTTCATCAGCAGTGATCAGGCAAGAGGTGGACATGTTGCTGTAAAGTACTGTGCTAATTCACTGTCACATCAACACGATTGCCAGCAGTTTATGGAGAAAACACACTGCACGTTGAACCAATGTCTGTGTCTGAAGTCTAAAGGGTGTAGTCCTCAGTCAATTGAAGGGGGACTGTTGTCAGTCAGGGTTGGCCCACCTCAGTCAAACAGTGCCGGGCATTGCTACAAGCCAGCAAGGGAATTACACAGAATCGTTCAGGATCCCATGGCTGTCCATCCAAAGAAGTCAGTGGGGGTAGCCAGTCAGCCCCAGGGTCTCTGCCCAATGAAAATCAAGGGGAGCTATCGCAGACCACTGCAGGGGAGTAGAGACAGAATGCAGGGGTGCAGAGGGGGCAATAACGGTCAAGGGGGCAACAAAAATGGAAGATGATAGTGCTTTGGAAGCCATGGGTTATTAGATTGAGGGTGGAGAAGGGGTCATCAATGGTTAACACTAGCTTGGCTTCAACAGCAAGAAAGTACAACATGACATTTTAAGATGGAGGGTCCAGACTAAAGCATGGGAGTAATGTTGGGAGATGAAAACTCAGATGCAAGACTTGGGTGGGAATGTGCAGAAGATCTGTACTGATGGAGTCCACAGAGAGTGCACGAAGGAAAAGAACATGGAGATCCATGGATGACTAGTGATTACCAAGCTAAGTTTATGACTCATTCTGCCAAGTGCAATCTATCAGCTGTTGGCCTGGAGTCACATGTAGTTCATATCACAATAAGGATGGCAGATTACTTCTCTGAAGAACATTTATAGAGTCATAGAGATATAAAGCACAAAAACAGACCCTCTGAGTTGGAATAAGCATTTCTGGCTTTGGAAGCTTAACTCATTTGATCTTCTTGTCAATAACTGGGCCTAGTATGTGGAAAGAATGCAATCTTTTTTCTGGGCAAATGACATTGGGGCAGATGAAAAGCAATGAGTAATTCTTCTGACTGCAGACCCGCAGCATTTTTGGTTAGGGCCTTAGCTTCGCCAGAGGCACTAGACACTGAAATGTTCCAAGAGTTGACAGAGTCAGTTGAGGAATATCCTGACCTCAAACCTCCATTAATTCTGAGTCGCTATCATTGTTATTGGCTATAGAGAACTGGGGGAATCTGTAGTAAAAGGCTCAGGGCCAAGCCTGTTGGGGCAGAATTGGTCGAGAAAGATTCACCTGGATTGGCTCAACATTTTTTGATTAGAAAATGGCTGCCTCAGTGAAGTCCTAGTGAAATACCCAGGAATTTTTCAAGAAGGGCTTGGGACCTAACAATGCCACTGTATGTGTTGCCCAGGGCACAATTCCAAGTGTTTGCAATGCTCGCTTGGTGCGATTTGCCTTGCGGGCAAAAGTAGAGGCAGAAATCAGGAGGCTGGAGAGTGAAGGAATCACCAACCCAGTGCAGTTTGTAGAATGGGCAGCACCGGTCAGACCAATGGTGATGCCTGGCGGCACAGTCTGCCTTTGTGAGGATTTTAAGCAAACGGTGAACTGCTTCTCACAGTTGAATAAATACCCAATCCTTGCATAGACGACGCGTATGTAAAGCTGGACATGAGCCACACCTACCTGCAATTGCGACTGAATGAAGATGCTAGTAAGAAGCTATTTCTGGTGGCCAGGGCTGGATTCTGACAGAGCTGCATTGGTGGGCCAATGCCCAGACTGCCAACAAGGACAAATTTACCAGCAGTGGCAGCCCAAATTCACGGGACTGGCCGGGTGAACCGTGGCCCAGTTACCTGTTGACTAGGCTGATCCTTACATGGACTCAATGTTCCTGAACATTGTGGATTTCAATCAAAGTGGTTGGATGTGCATAAAGTCCATTGTGCAAACTCAGGGATTGTAAGTGAGAAACTGAGAACATCATTTGCGACACATGGACTCCCAGAAGTATTAGTCATGGACAATGGAACATCACTTACCGGCAGGGAATTTGAATATTTCCTAAAGTCAAATGGCATCCAGTACATAAGGGCAGTTCTACACCATCCATCATCCAATAGTCTGCAGAAGGACCAGTCCAAATGTTGAAGGCAGGTTTAAAGAAACAGCCTGAAGCATCATTCCATGCTTACTGTCCCAGTTCCTGGTCAATTATGGGACCACCCCTCACCCAAGAACAGGGATAGCTCCAGAACATTACTGATGGGAAGGAAACTCCACCCCAGCTTAAAATTGGTATTCCCAGACCTGTGTGGAAGTGGGTGAAATGGTAGCAGGGACATCAATGCTGGCCAAACGCCTCCTCTAAGGAAGAGAGACAATTTAATTCAGGGGACAGGGTTTGGTGCCAAAACCATGGGAATGGCCCTGTATGGGTACAAGGCAAAGTTGATGCGAGGTCAGGTCCCGTGGCCTACAAAGCTTGGGTAAGTGATACAGTCCTAAACAAACACATGGATCACCTGAAAGCTATTACCTCACAAACAGGGCAGGAGCAAAAATGTACCTGACCTTTCAGAACAAGCAGAAGGCCTGTCAGAAACCATAGCTCCATCCCCTCTGTCTTTCATCTAAGAAACTTCAGAGCCGGAGATAGATGCAGCCTTGATACCATTACTGCCAGAAGAAGAGGAGGAATCTTTCCCAATGCACTCTGAATGCAAGAGATGGGCTACAGTCAGCACATGCCGTCTGTGTCAGAGTCTGAATCAGAGGAACCGGACCTGAGGTGAAAACATCACAGGAAAAGCTACAAGTGAAAGATCAGGCCTACACCCCCGAATGTAGAGGAGGAGGAGGAACGTAATGATTGAAACCAGGTGGACCTGGTGGACTACAAAATCTTTGATTGGAATTGTTAACCTGGAACAATGAGAAGGCACTGGCTGACCAGTATTAACAGGGGATAACCCTGCAGGGGTGGGCTCCCTTAAAGTGGCTGGAAGGTGGGAGGGACGGGGACGGGGACGGATTTTATGTCCTTTCTTTATGTAATTGGACTGCCTTGTATATATTTGTTACTGTTTTGTGATGATGGAAAGTGGGATTTGAGGTTTGTCTTCATCTCCCTGTAAACTGGTTGAACGGTAGGGTTTGGGGCCTGGCTTTGCTGCTCCTCTCCCTTGTAAAATTGCTGTTTCTCTGTAAACAGCTGTTAATGTTAACTTTCTTATAAACTGTACTGTTTAATCAAATATTTTTTAAAATTAACAGGAGATTTAGAATAGAACATAGAACATAGAACAATACAGCATAGAACAGGCCCTTCGGCCCACGATGTTGTGCCAAACATTTGTCCTAGCTTAAGCATGTATCCATGTACCTATCCAATTGCTGCTTAAAGGTCACCAATGATTCTGACTCTGCCACTCCCACAGACAGCGCATTCCATGCCCCCACCACTCTCTGGGTAAAGAACCTACCCCTGACATCTCCCCTATACCTTCCACACTTCATCTTAAATTTATGTCCCCTTGTAACACTCGGTTGTGCCCGGGGAAAAAGTTTCTGACTGTCTACTCTACCTATTCCTCTGATCATCTTATAAACCTCTATCAAGTCACCCCTCATCCTTCGCCGTCCCAACGAGAAAAGGCCTAGCACTCTCAACCTATCCTCATACGACCTATTCTCCATTCCAGGCAACATCCTGGGAAATCTTCTCTGCACCCTCTCCAAAACTTCCACATCTTTCCTAAAGTGAGGCATCCAGAACTGCACACAGTACTCCAACTGTGACCTAACCAAAGTCCTGTACAGCTGCAACATCACTTCACGACTCTTGAATTCAATCCCTCTGCTAATGAACGATAATACTCCATAGGCCTTCTTACAAACTCTATCCACCTGAGTGGCAACCTTCAAAGATCTATGTACATACACCCCAAGATCCCTCTGTTCCTCCACCTGACTAAGAACCCTACCATTAACCCTGTATTCCGCATTCTTATTTGTTCTTCCAAAATGGACAACCTCACACTTGGCAGGGTTGAACTCCATCTGCCACTCCTCAGCCCAGCTCTGCATCATATCTAAGTCCCTCTGCAGCCGACAACAGCCCTCCTCACTGTCCACAACTCCACCTATCTTCGTATCATCTCAAACCCACAAGTTGTGAATCACAATCTTAATAACAATAGAGAATCCTCTCTTGCTTTTTAGTGCACCACAGAGCTGTGCTAGACATCATGCGCGAGCAGCCAATGATACTGTTTTTGTGTCTTTCACCAAGCATCTGTTTATCCTCGCTTCCCTTTCCAGTGCGTGGTCCTTATCCATGTGCGGTCTGGCTTTGTAAGTGTTCAGCTAAATATTTCAGAAATGTTCTGATGACTCTCAGTTTTACCCCGCTGAACAGGGGCACAACATTCGCCACTCTCCAGTCCCCTGGTACCACCCCCGTTGACAGTGAAGACGAAAAGATCATTGCCAACGGCTCTGCAATTTCCCCTCTTGCTTCCCACATAATCCTAGGATATATCCCGTCAGGCCCGGGTGAATTGTCTATCCTCAAGTTTTTCAAAATGCCCAACACATCTTCCTTCCTAACAAGTATCTCCTCTAGCTTACCAGTCTGTTTCATACTCTCCTCTTCAACAATACGGTCCCTCTCATTTGTAAATACTGAAGAAAATTACTCATTCAAGCCCTCTCCTATCTCTTCCGACTCAATACACAGTCTCCCACTACTGTCCTTGATCGGACCTACCCTTGTTCTCTTCAGTTCAGTGGTCTGATTCCGAACTGGTTGACCATATCCAGTGTACTGTGCCTGAGTAAATAAACAATAACTTGGAGAAGGGATACCAGCCTCTGTGCAGTTATTTCAGCATCCTTCAATCATAATTGTTAGAAGTGGCTGGAAACTCAATTGAGAAATTATTGGCCTTCAATGCTTTGTTTTCTACCAAGCGTGTAACCTTGATTGTACATATTAGGTGATCTCTGAATTTCTGAAGAGTGAATATCTGAAAATCTCTGAACACTTCTCCAGTAATTCTCCATGTAATGCTTTGTTTTCAGAAAATCATGGATTATATATCCATAATTCCTTGAGTATCATTCTCCACAGGCATTATTCCTTTTTGTCAAATCAGCTCTTATTCATACATTATAAAAATAGCTTGAGTATTCCTAAAGCCATTTTGTATAGAGCAAAGTCTTTTGTCAAGAGTGAAACTGCACTGTTGCATGCTATCTTTTACTTCAATAATTCATATACATAAAACATTCTGAACTTTGAGTATTCTGTTTAACTGACCCAAATATTAAGTTAGCAAGTACTTTGGCTTTGTAAGTAAAGAATAATGTACTAAATAATATATATGGGTGGGCTGTATCCAAATATTTAAAGTGTCCATTTCAACCTGATTTGCTCTGATTTCCATGCATTCCTTGAACAGGTAAGGTCCTGTGGAGTGTAGCTCGATCAAAGAGACCTTGGAGTGCAGGTTCATAGTTCCTTCTAGCCATAGGTCGATAGGATGGTGAAGAAGGCATTTGTTATGCTTGCCTTTATTGGTCAGAGCATTGATTTTTGGAGTTGGAGGTCATGTTGCGGCTGTACAGGACATTGGTTAGGCCACTTTTGGAATATTGTGTGCAATTCTGGTCTCCTTCCTATTGGAAGGATGTTGTGAAACTTGAAAGGATTCAGAAAAGATTTACAAGGATGTTTCCAGGGTTGGAGGATTTGAGTTACAGGGAGAGGCTGAATCGGCTGAGGCTGTTTTCCCTGGAGCATCAGAGGCTGAGGGGTGACCTTATAGAGGTTTATAAAATCATGAGGGGCATGGATAGGATAATTAGGCAAAATCTTTTCCCTGGGGTTGGGGAGTCCAGAACTAGAGAGCATAGGTTTAGGGTGAGAGGGGAAAGATATAAAAGAGACCTAAGGGGCAACATTTTCATGCAGAGTGTGGTACGTGTATGGAGTGAGCTTCCAGAGGATGTGGTGGAGGCTGGTACAATTGCAGCATTTAAGAGACATCTGGATGGTCCTATGAAAGGAAGGTTTAAGAGGGATATGAGCCAAGTGTTGGCATATGGGACTAGATAGGTTAGGATATTTGGTTGGCATGACAAGTTGGACCGAAGGGTCTGTTTACGTGCTGTATATCTCTATGAATCTATTGTCAGCATTCAGCTAACAAAGTAAGTACACTGAGTAGTTTTGTTTGCACATGATTTGTGTGATGCTGCAAGAAAAAATGATGTCTTGCCTGCTAATTTTCAGTGTCATGTACATAACTGTCTCTACTTTGCAAGATCACAGCAGATTGACTTAGATTGGAAACATTTGATGCTGCCAAAAGTTCAATTGAACTGTGTATTTGACCCTGAGATCCCACCTGCTCAGAGGCAGAGATGGTGATTCTGAAGCCCTCTGCCCACATTTGATGTGAGAACAAAGCTGCAGATGTTTCTTCAGAAGTTGAAGGGTTATTCACCTGAAGTTTCCAACCACAAAGGGTGTCCATACAATTTTGGGAATGGACAACAGAAGTAAGTAAAGAAAATCTCTTAATGCTGGAGAAGAGCTCAGAGATCTTTGATATTCACTCTTCAATATTCAGGGATCACCGAATATGTACAATCAAGGTTATATGTTTGGTTTGGAAAGCTATCTTCTTGCACACATACAGTAACTACAGTAGTGGGGAAATTCTGGACTCTAAGACTTGTACATTAGTGACAGCACAAATACAGGCACCTACACCTCAATCACAAAACTATCACGACCTGTCCCTGGGCTGGTATCAGAGATTTCACGTAAGTAGGTACCCAACAATAGTCCTTGATGATTATATCAACTTGGCTTCATGAATGAATATCCAAAATGATAATATAGACATTACAGATATTGTTGACAGAATGGGCAACATGAATATAATCATAATTACTCAGCAGGGATGAAAATAGAGAGGGAGCAAAAGCTAGATATTCAATATTGAGTGCAGAACTTGTAAGATTTCTTGGGACAATGTGCTTCAAACCAATTGTATAAAAATCTTCTGAATCCTTAACATAATTTTAAGAATGAGTACCTTAGATATTTACTTTAAGTATTAGAAAAATGTAAAAGATTAATTTCAGCTCTATCTAAATAAGTTGTGTAGCAACTGAAAAGCTCTCATATCCATTCTATTCATCAGTGAGTCTATTGACTTTAATATCTGTGCAAAGGAAACTGAAGGTTTTATTAAATCTTAGTTACTGCCATTATCAATATTCAGCTCAAAGTATGCAAATAAGTGCAAACTAGATTTGTGACTTTCCTATTCGATTAAATAGATAGAATGTTCTCTTTCTATGCAAGTAAACCTATAAAAAGTAAGGGATAGATTTCTTGTTCTGTTACCAATTGTACTGATAATGCAGACAGTTTTTGGGTTTTTATAAATATTTTTCCTTGGATTTTTAACTGGAATGGAAATGTTTTGGTTTCCTTTGTCAATCATTAAAATTTGAAAGATTACATCCCAGAGAGCACATTCCCATTCATCAGTTCTGCTTCCGCTGTTTAAAGTCAGCAACTCTGTACCTTATGGATGGGGTGTAGTATCTGTCCTCCTATGACTTCAGAATCCATGAAATTTGCCAAATGTTGTGTGCTTATGCATTTTTTAAAAGAAAAGATAATGTGTAGCTCAAGCCATCATTTGACATAGTATGTATTCAATCAGTTGTGAAGTCTAGAAGATCACAAAGGGGTTCATAACATTTCTGACAAATACAGTAACAAGACTATCTATACAGACCCATACCTTACCTATAGCTCCAGATATAGGCTATTTAACTGCACATTTTGTTTCAGTGGGTGTGAAATCTTTCTTACAAAATTGGTCTTTTAAATATAGAGAAAACATCAGAATAAAAACACAGTAATGTGATCCATTGTTATGAAGATTTTCAGATGCACTCCCTGAAGTACATTATTGTCAAATTTATGGGATGCACAAAGATTGTTGTAGGAACCACTGTATGCAATATATTCACTGAAGCATTGTTCATACAGCTATTACTCTGGCTCTCAATAGGGTAATACATAAGAATGCTTCAGTGATCCTATTGGTTTGGAATGGCAACATCTCAATTACCAGGATGGCTTGAAAACTGAAGCTGTGTCCTAGATTTACATGAAAAAAATAAGTTGTATAAATAGGCATCAGCAACAGACTGGGTTGTTATTTATAAACAAATTTATGATGTGAGATCCCCCTTTTTTTAAAGGTGATTTTGAAGGAACTTTAGATAATCCATGAATTAACTACCTGATTAATGCCGAGAAATACAAACGTGCCTTAAATGCAGCACTTGCAATTCATCATAGAAAATACATAAATATTGGCCAAAATCTTGAAGGGAAGTTGATTGGTCTGAAGACTATTCTATTTCCATCTCTCCTCTGTATTTACTGATATCAAGTTCAAGAACAAATTGATCACATGCTGTCAGAGATGTGATTATCCCAGCATTTTTGGAACCATTAATATGATACCTGTGGCGTGTGCCTAATTGTGGTTATTACATGCTGATTCATTCTAGATTTTGTATTTGAAGCCAAGGAATAATAAAGCAATTGCTTAAAACTGTTTATTGAGAAATTATATTTGTTTACAATGAAGAATAGAGTGATGGAATACCTTGGAGAAAGTGAGGACTACAGATACTGGATTCTGAGTCGAGAGTGTGGTGCTGGAAAGGCACAGCAGGTCAGGCAGCATCCGAGGAGCAGGAGAGTCGATGTTTCGAGCAAGAGCCCTTCATCAGGAATACCTTGTAAACTTTCAGTTGACAAGAAAGAGTAATGTGGAATTTTAAAGGGAGGTCATGCCTAAGTAATTTGACATATATTTTGTAGAAGTGACTAAAGTAGTAGACAAGGGAATGTCTATGGAAGTCATTTATGTAGATTGCCAGAAGGTTTTTGATAAAGTTCTCATAAGAGACTGTTAGCTGAAGTTGGGATTTTTGGAAGCAATGGCAAATTATTGACCTGGTAATGAAACTGACTGAGTGGTAAAGGACAGTGTGTGGGCAGAATGCGCCAAGACTCTAATTTGTAGGATGCAACTTGTGATGTCTGTGTTGAAATCTCAAATATTCACAATATTTATTGATGTTTTAAATGATTAAAAGAAAGTCAATATCCAAAGTAGCCAATGTTGTCTGGCTTACTATGTTTCTTCAGCGCTGAAAATGTGTTGCTTGAAAAGCGCAGCAGGTCAGGCAGCATCCAAGGAGCAGGAGAATCGATGTTTCGGGCATGACCCCTTCTTCGGGAATGAGGAAAGTGTGTCCAGCAGGCTAAGATAAAAGGTAGGGAGGAGGGACTTGGGGGAGGGGTGTTGGAAATGCGATAGGTGGAGGGAGGTCAAGGTGAGGAAGTGTTGAGCCATGGGGTGGTTGGGTTGGTTGGTCCGGGTGTCCCGGAGGTGTTCTCTGAAACGTTCCACAAGTAGGTGGTGTGTCTCCCCAATCTATAGGAGGCCACATCGGGTGCAGCGGATGCAGTAAATGATGTGTGTGGAAGTGCAGGTGAATTTGTGGCGGATATGGAAGGATCCCTTGGGGCCTTGGAGGGAAGTAAGGGGGGAGGTGTGGGTGCAAGTTTTGCATTTCTTGCGGTTGCAGGGGAATGTTTCTTCAGCCTCCTGCTTGTCTACTGATGACACAAAGTTATGTGGCATTTTACACCATGAAAATGGAAGTTGAAAATGGCAAAGCGTTATTAATAGATTAAGTGAACAGGCAAAACTGTGGCAAATGGATTGAATATAGACAAATGTAAAGTCACCTTCTTCAGACTTGAAAATGACAGGATAGGACAGAATAGAATACTTTCAAAATGCTGAAAAGTTTGGAAGCATGGAGACTCGAGGTGTCTTGAGGTTTCAGATATATAGATGATTAAACTTATAAATAGATGCATGAAATAACCAAAAAAATAAAAATATGAATATTTATCTTTAAAAGGCTATATTACCAGAGGTAGAAGACATGCTTCAGCAACACAAAGCCATGTTTCAACCAAATCAGACTATTGGGAGGAATTGGTGACTACTGAGAGAATTGATGCATTCGTTTTAATTTTTCAAAATTACATAGATTTGGAGAAGATTCCATTAGTTTGGTAAATTGTCAATGCACATAAGTTGCAACTGGCTGTATTTTCTAACTACAAAGCCAATTGTAGTGCTTGTTTGAAGTCTAGTTGGACTTCAGCTAGTAGGCACTTCCTTGGTCAAATCATTAATTTCACGTATCAGACAGCATCTCACTTAGGATTAAACCAAACCTCTGCCAGTTGTTTTAACCTCATCAAAAATCCCGAGACAGATTTGTTTGGTTTGTGAACTGTCAAGTAAAACCAATAGCATCTCAGAATTAGAGGAGGTCACTGTGGTTAGCACTGCTACCTCGCAGCGCCAGAGACCTGGGTTCAATTCCCGTCTCAGGTGACTGTCTGTGGAGTTTGCGCATTCTCCTCGTGTCTGCGTAGGTTTCCTCCGGGTGCTCTGGTTTCCTCCCACAGTCCAAAAATGTGCAGGTTAGGTAAATTGGCCATGCTAAATTGCCCGTAGTGTTAGGTGATGTGGGGAATGGGTCTGGGTGGGTTGCTCTGTGGTGGGTTGGTGTCATCTTGTTGTGCCGAAGGGCATGTTTATATGCTGTAAGTGATCTAAATAATATTCCTTAGCTAAATCCACCAACTTGAGCTCTAGGGAGAGGTTGAATAGGCTAGGGCTGTTTTCCCTAGACCGTCGGATGCTGAGGGCTGACCTTGTAGAGGTTTATAAAATCATGAGGGACATGGATAGGATAGATAGACAAAGTCTCTTCCCTGGGGTGGGGCAGTTCAGAACTAGAGGGCATAGGTTGAGGATGAGAGGGGAAAGGTATAAAAGAGACCTAACGGGCAACTCTTTCACGCAGAGGACGATACATGTATGGAATGAGCTGCCAGGGGAAGTGGTGAAGGCTGGCACAATTGCAACACTTAAAAGGCATCTGGATAGGTATATGAATAGGAAGGGTTTGGAGGAATAATGGCCGGGTGCTGGCAGGTGGGACTAGATTGGGTTGGGATATCTGGTCGCATGGATGAGTTGGACCAAAGGGTCTGTTTCCGTGCTGTGCATCTCTATGACTCTATAACTCATAAGAAGTTTTAGTAGCTGGTACCTCAGGGAAAGTTAGGCTTCTAAAAAAAGCAAAAGCGACATGTAAATTACAGGGGAAAAAAAAATGCATTTTTTCCACCTATTAGGCCCAGTCTTTAATGGCAGGATCAACCAAGCCAAGTTTCCCAAACAGCAGCATAATGCCAGCAATGCTTACCCCAACTCAAAGATGGCTGTTGCGAGCGAATCTCTTCAACGGTGTGCTGTTCTCTTGTCACCACTGAAATAACTCCATGAAGGCTAATATTCTGTCACCAAGCCACCCTTTACACATGCACAGTACATGACATTGTTCCAGCCATTCAGAGCTGACTCCTACCATGACCCAAATCTCTGACACTCCAGTTTTTTTTTCTTCTTCTCCCACACTACTGCCTAAGAGCGATGGTGCTTATTTTTCCCCAGCACCCAAGTTGTGTATGTGCAGGTGTCAGACACAGGGAAGAACAACAAGTGTGTCAATCTTTATTTATGTTCCACCACCAGGAAGAAAGGAAACACCCGAGTGGCCAGTGACAAGCAAGGCCCTTCTCGACAAAGGGCAATGCTGCGTGATCAAAAAGTGAAGGTGAGACACTCCTGTTTATATCTGACAGCCAGGACTCCGTGATTGGGCCAGATTAGCAGCTCGTATCAGGGAACTCTTGTTCTATTACATCCACCTGGCTGACCTCATTTCAATCACTACAGAAAAGAACAAATGGAACAAACTAGGCATAAAGAAGGGTGTAATTACTTTAAATATATATATATTTTTTGATCTGAACAACATATATGCTGGCAGGACTGCTTGGCATGCTCTAGTTGGGCTGAAGCTCTTGTTCCATATCTTCTTATTTTATGTGAATTATTTTTTAAAAGATTTCTCTATTATCTTCCAGTGGCCTTTCCGTAATTTCCAACCATCATTATAGATTTTGTTCCAGAGTTACATTGCCTGAAGTAAATTTTCTGAAGCTAGCCCATCCAAAGAGGTGAACAGTTCTCTCTGGAATCTAAGGATTAATGTAAAGCATAATGGGAGTGCATTACAGGGAAAACCAAACAGACGGCTAATGGGACTACACCAGGAATAAGAGATCAAATTACCCAAAAAGTAATGAATACTTAAAAATGAGTTACATAAAAATAATGGATATTTGAGGATAGTCAATTTGTTGTTTGAAACATTAGGAATGACTAAATCAATGTAGATAAATAAGGATAAAACTGAAAGAAGCTACAAATGCACTGCGGTCAGCAATGAAAAAAATAAAAAATCAATATTTCTATCCACTAGGTATGGCTATGATGTTGTCTTAGATAGATACCAGACTTTTTTCAGTCGCAAATATTTCACTCTGTGGCAAACGTAATTATAAATGCAAGAAACACTGGGATGAAGAATTGTAAAACAAGACTGGGCCTAAATTGAATAATCAGAAGTTTCATTTGCTAGGACAGAGCATGGAGCATGCTTAGTAGACATCAGAATAAACATATAAGAACTAACTTTATATATGTTTGTTATTGACAGGGAACCTGCCTACCAGGCATGCAGTGCATCTGTTCCCATTTGTTAAATTTAATTGATTCCCTTCTCGCTTTCATTTTTTAATGTATGGCATCAGTAACCATGACAACAAACATCTTCTTTGGATAAAAATGGCCTTTAAGGCAAGTGTCACTAGCTTTGATGACAGAGGTTTACTTTGGGTCATGGAGCAGACATTCAATTTAATACAGGTATTCTGTTCTCCCTTTCTTCTCAAATTTCTCTGTTTTGTATTTCTCTTTGCTTTACCCTTTTCCATCTTGCCTTCTAGACCACAAAAGACAGCCTCTGAATTACTAACCCCTCCCCTCCCAAAATTCAACTCTCAATGTCAAGGTGTACAAAATGAAAGCAAAATATTGCTGACCAAATCGGAAATAAAAACAAAAAATGTGAGAAATGTAGCAGGTCAGGCAGCATCGCTTTTGTTTGTTCATAGGATGTGGTCAATCAGTTCAGTATTTATTGTCCATCCCTAATTGCCCTGCAGTGGTGAGTGGTGAGCTGCATTCTTCGACTGTGGCAGTCTATGTGTTATAGGGACACCTAACCGCAGTTGGGTGATGAGAGGGGAGTTGATTTGATTTATTTATTGTCACATTTATTCCGTTACAAAATACAGTGAAAGGGGTTATGCAGAGTTGCCACTCTCTGGTGCCATCTTAATGAGTTTTGAGAAGATTTGTAGTTCAGATTGAGGTTTTGGATGTAGGTTTGCTCGCTGAGCTCGGAGGTTCATTGCCAGACGTTTCGTTACCTTACTAGGTATCATCTTCAGTGGGCCTCATGCGAAGCAATACTGAAAAGTCCTGCTTTCTATTTGTATGTTTGGGTTTCTTTGGGTTGGTGATGTCATTTCCTGTGGTGATGTCATTTCCTGTGGTGATATTATTTCCTATGTTGAAGTCACTTCCTGTTCTTTTTCTCAGGGGGTGGTAGATGGGGTCTAACTCGATGTGTTTGTTGATAGAGTTCTGGTTGGAATACCATGCTTCTAGGAATTCTCGTGTATGTCTTTGTTTGGCTTGTCCGAGGATCGATGTGTTGTCCCAGTCGAAGTGATGTCCTTCATCATCCATATGTGAGGATACTAGTGAGAGAAGGTCATGTCTTTTTGTGGCTAGTTGGTGTTCATGTATCCTGGGTGCTAGTTTTCTGCCTGTTTGTCCAATGTAGTGTTTGTTACAGTTCTTGTACAGTATTTTGTAAATGACGTTCTTAATAAACCAAAACATAGAATACAAAGGCAGAAAATAAAATAAATGGTGTTCAATATTACAGTCCTTCTTGTGCTCTGTCATGGGCCAGAAGCACAAAACCCTTTAATGTGCCTCTGCCGCTGGAGCCAAAGTGGCCACTCTTCATAGCCATCAATGCCCTCGTTGGACCTCACTGAGGCAGATGCCAACAATGCCACTGGGTACCACACCAGCCTAAACACAACTCTGCCGCAGCCACGAGTCTGCTTTGGCCCCACATCGCCAATACCACTGTCGATGCCGTTGAATCTCATACTGGACTCAATCTCACCTCTGCTGCCAAATCCATGAGCCTGTGGTGGATGCGGGTGCTGCTGGGATCCCAATCTAACCTCTGCCTCAGCAGGCATCAGTTGGCACTAGGACCATCTTGTCGATGCAGAAGCCACCAGGAATCCAAACTTGCCTCCGACGCTGCTGCGCATCTATGCTGGGCTCACTCATCGCTGCCGACAATATCTCCGTGACCAAGCTCTTCGACAAGAGGTAAGTAAAGTAAAAGAGAAAAGAACTGAGAGAAAAAAGCAGGTGAGCCCCGCGGTCAGAATCACCATCTTAACGGAATTTATTCACCACAGAATTCCTGGCCTCTGGCCTGCTCTTGTGGCCACAGTATTTTTGTGGCTATTCCAGTTCAGCCTCCAGTCAATGTTAGCCCCTGAATGTTGATAGTAAATGATTCAGCAGTGGGTAATGACAGTGGATGAAGATTAGACTCGCTCTTGTCGGATATGCTCATTGTCTGGCACTTGTGCGGTGCAAATGATACTTGATGTCCAGATTTTACTGTTTATGGACAAGGACTATTTCAGTAACTGTGGTGTTACAAATGGTGCTAATATTATGCAATCATCAGCAAACATCCCCACTTCTAACCTTATGATGAAGAGAAAATTCATTAATTTTGATTAGATTAGATTCCCTATAGTGTGGAACAGGCCCTTCGGTCCAACGAGTCCACACCGACCCTTCGAAAAGCAACCCACCCAAACCCAACTCCCTCTGACTAATGCACCTAACACTATGGACAATTTAGCATGGACAATTTAGCATGGCCAATTCACCTGACCTGCACATCTTTGGACTGTGGGAGGAAACCCATGCAGACACAGTGGGAATGTGCAAACTCCACACAGGCAGTCACCTATGGCTGGAATTGAACCCGGGTTCCTGTTAACCACCATGCTACCCACATTAATGTAGAGGCTCAAGATGATTGAGCCAAGGACATTATTCTCAGGAAGTCCTGGCTGATACTCTGGGACTTAGGTGATTAACCTCCAGCTACCATAACAATCTCCTGTTGTGCTAGGTTCGAGTGCAGCTAGCAGAGAGGGTTGATCTGATTCCCATTGACTCCAGTTCTGCTTGGGCTCCTTGATGCCACACTTGGTCAAGAGCTGCCTTGATGCCAAGGGCAGTAATTCTCACCATGCCTCTCTCATCCATGAAGAGAATAACAGAATTAGTATTTCAGTTCAAAGTGACTCTTCTTCAGAATTCAAATGGAAAATATTTGGACTCATGTAACCTTCCTGGTTCTTAACATTTATTCACTTTGACAACCAACAAGCCGGAAAACTATGAAATAAGAAACTAAAGATACATTTTACACCACAGAAATTTTTTAACGTTTGCTAATTATTTAATTGGAAAATGAGATAAAGAAAAAATAAGTCTTAAAATCAGTGATGACTAATGAATTAATAGCTTATAAACCCACTGTCTTGGCTATTTTAGGCTTCACTTGTTCAGTCTTTCCCACCATTATTTGTGAATGTTCTGAGTACCAGTTTACAGTGTCTTGGCCCTATGGATCACTCTCTCTACCCTCCCACCCCCAGCATGATCTCCTGAGGGGCCTTGGGTTCACCTTTGGAGGCTTGAGCAAACTGCAAGCTGACTGAATTTGTACTCCCATTGAACAAGTTTAACTGCACTCACTTTCTCCAAATGAAAGGGTTTGCTATCTAATTTGAAGTATGTCCTAACTATGTTTGCTTTTTAACGGGATTTGAGGAATGGCTAGTTTCAGTTCTACTTAGGCCCCATCTCACCTCTATTTCTGATTCATTGATGATTGGATTGGTGCCATTTCCTGCTTTTGAAACTGAAGTGGAAAATATCATCTATCTGAATTCTAAATTACATCCATCATCCACCTTTTCATGGTCCATCAATCACATTTTCCTTCTGCTTCTTGACTTTTTTATCTCTATTTCCAGGGATGGGATTTTAGCCTCGATATGCTGGTTAATATGACCATTATGGTTACAGCTCCTCCCATTCTTCTAGTTTCCCCATTCCCATTGTGTCTGTACTTCCATATCAGTGCTACCTTCCACACTGTATGGTCTCCTTTTGCTTCAGTAGTGGATTCACTTCCATCATGCTTGGCAGAGCCTTCAAATATTCCATTCACGACTCTTTACCTGTCATCTTTTCCTCTCCTTACTAGAACAGCAATAGCATAATTCTTGTCACCATCTTCCTCCCTACAAGCCTCAACATTCAATGGATCATCCTCTGCCAATTATCCCACCACAAACACTAACCCTCCCCTCCTCTTTGAGCATTCTGAAGGGACTAGTACCCTCCAACCTTATAGTATGCTCCTTAAACACTTTCATATCCTCTCCTCTTCTCAAGACACCTTCCCATGCATGCAAAGGGAAGGCAACACCTTACTTTTAACCTTCAGCCCTCTCAATATCCAGGGCCCAAAATACACTTTCTGGGTGAAACTGAAATTCCTTTTCAATTTGGAAGAATGTCCCAGATGTGGTATCCTTTACCCCTAAAAGACCAAACAAAGACTTGGTAATCATTTGGCAAAGCAATTTTTTTTTTTAGTTTACGGGAGTGACAACGATTGTGGTCACTTGTCATTTTAATTCTTTATCCCACTCCCAATGTGGGATAAAGAATGTGCAGATTAGGTGAATTGGCCATAGTGTTAGGTTTATTAGGAGACCGTGACGTCTGGAGATCAGAGTTGAGAGTGTGTTGCTGGAAAAGCACAGCAGGTTAGACAGTACCCCAGGAGCAGGAAAATCAATGTTTTGGGGCGGAGCCCTTCATCAAGAATTATTGTTTTTCAGCACTTGGGGAGTACAGTGAGAGAGGGACTCACTGAGATCTTTGTAGAGAGAGAAGAGGAGAAGTTCCTCAAGGTAGGCATCCTTGGAAGAGGCTTCTCAGTAAAGCTGAAATCAGCTAGGAGACAGTGAGGTCTGCAGATGCTAGAGATCAAAGTTGAGAGTGTATTGCTGGAAAAACACAGCAGGTCAGGCAGCATCTGAGGAGTAGGAAAATCATTCCTGATGAAGGGCTCCGACCCAAAACATCGATTTTCCTGCTCCTCAGATGCTGCCTGACCTGCTGTGCTTTTCCAATAGCACACTCTCAACTCTCTTAGGTCCATTAATCAGGGTTAAATGTAAGTGAATGAGTCTGGGCGGGTTACTCTTTGAAGGGTTGGTGTTGTCTTGTTGGGCCAAATGGCCTGTTTCCACACTAACGGGAATCTAACCTAACTGGCCTGATGTGTGTTTCCAGCATTTTTGTAATTGTTCCATAAAGAAAAATAAGAAAAAGGAACATGTGTAGGGCAGAACTACACAGAGCTAGTCAGGGTAGAAGCATGCAGGGTGTTCCTAATGGCAGGCGAGTACAGAGGCAGGGTTATACGTCTAAGGATATGGGGTAAACCATCTAGGACTGAGATTTGGAGAAACTTCTTCACATAGAGAGCTGTGAGCCGAGAGAGTTTGTGACCACAGAAAGTGGTTGATACCAAAACATAGTATGTATTGGATATAGCTAGTGGGGCTAAAGGGATAAAAGGAAATGGGGGAAAAGTGGGAACAGTTTATTGAGTTTGTTGTTCAGCCATGATCATAATGAATGGCAGAACAGTCTCAAAGGGCAAAATGGTCTACTCTTGCTCCTGTGTTCTATGTTTCTATATCTCCATTCAGCCCTTCAAAGTTCCTCTACCATTCAATAGAATCATGGTGGATTTTCAAAATCAGCTCCACTTTCCTGCCTGATTCTCATATTCCTCAATTCTTCTGGTATTCACAAACCTGTCATGAACACACTTAAAAACTGATCATCCACACCTCTTTGGGATAGATAATTTCCAAGACCACCTTTTGTGTGAAGATTTTCTCATCTCAAGACTCAGTGGTTGAATCATTATTCTGATCCCTAGTTCTAGCCTACCCAACCAGGAGAACATCATGTCAACATCTCTCCTGTCAAGCACTTTAAGAATTGTAAGTGTTTGATTGAGTCCACATTCATTGACTTCATCATCCATCAACTCCAACTATACCTCCCACTGCCTCAGAAAGGCAGCCAACATAATCAAAGACCTCTCCCGTCCCAGTTTTTATCTCTTCCGACCTCTTCTGTCAGACAGTATATACAGAAGCTTAAACACACAAACCAACAGATTCAAGGGAAGCTTCTTCACAGCTGTTATTAGACTTCTGTTTGGACATCTCAAATTTTAAACAAAAATAGAGGCTGCTGGAAAAGCTCAGCAGATCTGGCAGTATCTGTGGAGAGAAATCAGAGTTAGTGATTCAGGTTGAGTGACCCTTCCTCAGATCTGATGACTCTGATTTCTCTCCACAAATGTCACTAAACCTGCTGTTTTCCAGCGATCTCTATTTTTGTTTCTGATTTACAACATCTGCAGTTCTTTTGATTGTTATCTCAAATTTTAAATTAAATGTGATCTTGCTCTTGGTGCACCTTCTCTGCGGCTATAAAATTGTATTCTTCACTATGCTCTGTTAGCCCAGGTATAATCTGCCTGTACGCCATGCAAAACAAAACTTTTCACTGTACCTAGGTACATGTGACACTAATAAATCAAATCAAAATCATTCAAGTCACTCCTACCAAATTCAGGGGATTATAAATCTAGTTTATTGAATCCCTCCACATATGACAATTACCTCCACTTCAGGACACAAAACCTTGCCATCCAAAACTCCAGTCCTTGCACTCTTTTTTCTCTCACTCTCTCTCTTTTTCAATCTTGTACTCTCTTCCTTCCAGTTGATTCCCTTTCTGTTATGCATTTAGCATTGAATTCTGTGCCATTCTCACACTGCCTTCTCAGTTTTTGTGCTTCAGTTTTAGAATCCTTCAGTCTGGTAAGTTTTGATAGTGCATGGATGTTTGCCAGTTCAGTTAGATCCCAGTGTCCTCAGTGGGCACCACATCATTACCATCCTGCAGTTCCAGCAACTTGCATGGAGCCAGGGTTACTTCCTCAGGACGCGAAGGAAATTTGGCATGCCCCTAAAGATGGACACAAGTTTTTATAGATGCACGATAGAAAGCATCCTATCTGGATGCATCACAGGGCAACTACTCTTCCCAAGATCGAAAGAAAGTACAGAGAGTTTGTGAACACAGCTCAGTCCATCAGGCAAACCAGCCTCCCATTTATGACTTCATCTGTAATTCCTGCTGCATCAGGAAAGCAACCAAAATAATCAAAGACCCCTTCCAACCTGGTTGTACACTCTTTCACCCTCTTCTGTCAGCAGAGGATATAAAAGTCTGTATATATGTCCATACAGATTCAAGTACAGCTTCTCCCCATTTTTATCAGATTTTTGAATGGACCTCTTTAATGTTAATGTTTATCTCTCTCTGCACTTTCTTGGCAGCTGTGACATTGCATCCTGCACTCTGTTCTGTTACTTTGAAGCACTTGTATGATACGATCTGCCTGTATAGCAGGTAAGATTACACTTTTTTCCATACCTTGGTACATGTGATAATACTTAATCAAATTAAAAATTAAAGTTAATCAAATTAAAATTGGTTTGTTTACCACAGCAGTGTTTGGGGCATTATTCCAAGGTTTCTTTGTTGCTATTAAACTTTATAACTCAAAATTGAAGAACTATTTAGCAAACCATTTTTTTTTATTCTTCAACAACCATTGTCTTCCAGATTTTAATTTCCCTTCAAGATTATTCTGCACCAGATTGAGAGCAAAATGCTCATATTTCAGGATGCTGATTGAATTGAGCTCTAATAATCAAATTATCAGTGTAATTGGCTGTTATTTTTTTTCAGTGACTAGGAGAAAGTGAGGACTGCAGATCCTGGTGAGTCAGAGTCGAACAGTGTGCCGCTGGAAAAGCACAGCAGGTCAGGCAGCATCCGAGGAGCAGGAAAGTTGACATTTTGGGCATAAGCCCTTCATCAGGAATTTGGGAGAGGGAATGGGGGTCTTGGGGGAATTGGGTTGTGAGATAAGTAGGAGGGTAGGGCTGGGGAGAAGGTAGCTGGGAAGGTGATAGGTAGATGCGGGTGGGGAGTGATGGTGATAGGTGGGGAGGGCGGAGTGGATAGGTAGGAAGGAAGATGGACAGGTAGGCCAGGTCAAGAGGGTGGTCTGGAGTTGGAGGGTTGGGTCTGGGATGAGGTGGGGGAGGGAAGATTTGAAACTAGTGAAGCTGTTGTTGATGCCATGTGTTTGCAGAGTCCCAAGATGAGTCCCAAGATCTCAGGTGAGGGAAGAGGTTAATAAGGAAAGTCCGCCATGGTAACGCTAGCCAATGTGAGAATTGAATCCACAACATTGGCATCAATTTGCACTACAGGTGGCGGATGGCTTGGATTTGGCGGTGGAGGAGGCACAGGACATGCAAGTCCTTGGGGTAATGGGAGGGGGAGTTGAAGTGGTTGGCCACAGGGCGATGGGCTTTGGTGCGTGTGTCCCAGAGATGTTCCCTGAGATGCTCCGCCAATTGGCGTCCTATCTCCCTGGCTGCCTTCTCCCCAGCCCCAACCCCACCTTCCTATTTATCTCTCAGCCCCCTTTCTCCCCCTCCACCACATTCCTGATGAAGGGCTTATGCCAGAAACCTTGACTCCTGCTCCTCGGATGCTGCCTGACCTGCTTTTCCAGTGCCACACTTTTTGACCCTTATTTCTTTTCAACAAACATCACAGTTTTTAAAGAATAAGAAGCACTCACCAAACCTTTTCTAAAAAAAATGTCATCAGTTTGAGTATCTCTGGTTTTTAACTTGTACTGGACTTAAGGTTGGTTAGCTGAGTTGGTTGAGTTTCTGATACAGAGCGATGCAGACAGCATGGGCTCAATCCTTGCACTGGCTGAGGTTACCATGAAGGACTCTCTCAACCGTTCCCCTTGCCTGAGGTGTGGTGACCCTCAGCTAAACCACCACCAGCTTGTCTCTCTAATGAGACAGCAGCCCTATGGTGACTTTACCTTTTTGTAATAAACATAGCATTTTTGAGCCGAATGTTTTATATTTTGCTTGTTATAGCCAGAGAGTGTTAACTCCACATTCAATATCTTAATGCATATGTGTAGAAAATGAGGCCTGATTACAAAGGCCTAATATAACTTAATATAAAATTCTCTACAAAATAATCTCAGTAAACCAAGAATAGCCATACTGGCTTTTCCTCAATGTCATGAATATTACTGGTATATTGAATGGTTGGTAAATTAACATGTTAGCTTTGCCACACAGCAAGTAAGAGTCAAATGCCCATATGGTAAAGGTAAAATCACTATAATCCTGCTCTCTCATTAGAGAAAGAGACAACTGGTGATGGTTTAACCTGAGGGTCATCACATATCAGGTGAGGAAAGAGGTTAATAAGGAAAGTTCACCATGGTAAAGCTAGCCAATGTGAGAATTGAACCCACAACATTGGCATCAATTTGCACTACAAACCAGCCTTTAGCCAACTGAGCTAACAAGGCAATACCACTTGATTAACGTTTTTAACATATGCTAAAGGAGCAAAGGGCAGGATTATGGTTAACATAAAGTTTCAGAAGGGCAGTATATTAGTCCTAAATCATATATTGCCTGTCATTGGGTCTATGTGTGGGTGTGTTGTACAATTCGGACTGAGAAATTATTTACAGCAGAATGAAGACTAGAAATTTGCAACAAACCTTAAAAGCAAAGCTGTTGTGCTCTGGCTGTTCCTTTTAACAGTGAGAAGACTGTAGCATTCTTCTCTCTGCTGTGCTTTCAGTGCTGCCAAATGGGCTGATTTGTTGTTCCTACCCATCAGGCATAATGCCTCAATGCCAGGCAGCATGTTGATGATTGTTATCAAGCATTCTGTTCACTGCTCGGAGTTCCTCCCAGCTTTGCAGCAGCATCCAGGAATCCAAATGCACACACAGCTCAGGCAAAGCAAAAGATTAGTCTAACACGTCTCTGTCATAGACCTTCGTTTTTGGCAGTGGTATTCTGATGTGTTCATGTAGAATATTTGTTTTGGGGAAGTAGGATTCTTATAACTGCATGGAGCCATTTAATCCTGGAGATTTCACTTAATTGTTTATTACATTGAGATGACATTTCTCTGTTTAGAATTTTAACAAAGTAAATTAAATGAACTAATGCAATAATTTGCTCTCATGCTGCTAATTCCAGAAAAAAAGGTCAATTTCACCAGGGAGTAAAGATTTAACAATTCAAACAGTATTTGTTGCTGTACTTATTTTGCCTGTGTATTAATGCTGTAATGTCAATGTTGAATTTCTCTCCATTATTGTAAATTATTGAAGTGAAATTAAAGCTTTCATTTAAGCACTGCCGTTCAAGGGGCACAGATTTGACAACTTGATCATAGAACGGTACAGGAACAAGCCCCTTGGCCAAGTATGTCTATAATGACTATGATGCCACTCTATACTAATCCCACCTGTGTGCAAGTGGTCTTTATCCTTCTATTCCCTGTTTGTTCATGTGTCTGTCTCAATACTTCTTGAACTTTGCTATTGTATCTGCTTCTACAATTTCCCTAGCCAGCATGTTCTATATCACCCTTTGTGTAAAAACCTTTTCTTGCACACATCCTTGAATCTATTGCCCTTTCACCTTAAATCTGTGCACTACCTCCCACCCCTAGCATTTGTTATTTTCACTCTGGAAAAAAGACTTTGACTATCCACCCGATCCATACTGTTCATAATTTTATATGCTTCAATCATGTCACCCCTCAGCTTTGATGATTGAGCAAAAACAGTCCAAGTTTGTCACATCTCTCCTTATAGCTAAAACACTCCATTCCAGGAAACATCCTAATAAACCTCTTTTCATCCTCTCCAAAACCTCCACATCCTTCCGACTGAATGGTGACCAGAACTGCACACAATGCTCCAAATGAGGCCTCACTAAAGATTTATACTGCTGCAATGTGACTTGCCAACTTTTATGTTCAATGCCTCATCGGCTGAAGGCAAGCATGCCATAACAGCTCCTTTAATATTCTTTACCACCTCATCTATTTAAATTGCCACTTTCAGGGAGTATCAATGGTCCTAAGAGTTCTGCCATTTACTGGATATTTTCCTTGAGCATTTGACTTCCCAAAATGCATCAATTCATGCTTGTTTGGACATACCTCCATTAGCTATTTCTCCACACAACTTTCCAATTGATTTTGTACTGCAATATCCTTTGATAACCTTCCTTATATCCACAACTGTAGCAACTTTTGTATCATCTGCAAACTTACGAATCAGACTACCAACATTTTAATCCAAATCATTTAAACTTAGGCCCAGCACTGATCTTTGCAGAACACCACTACTCACAGACCTCCAATCAGAAAAACTCCACAACTACCTCATGTCTTCCATGAACCAAGCCAATTTTGTATCCAATTTAGCAACTCATATGGATCCCATGTGATTTAATCTTCTGAACAGTTTACCATGAAGGACCTTGTCACATGTTTTAGTAAAATTCACGTAGACACAGCCCTAAACTTATCAATCAGCTTTGTCACTTCCTCAAAATATTCAATTAAATCTGAGAGATAAAATCTCCCCACATAAAGTCATGCTGACTATTGCTAATAAGCCTATTATTTTCCAAAATGAGTAAATCCTTTCCTAAGCATCTTCTCTAATAGTTTCCCTGCCACTGATGTAAAGCTCACCAGCCTACAATTTAACTGGATTATCCCATTGCTCTTCTTAAACAAAGGAACAACATTGGCTATTCTCCAGTCTTCTGGAACCTTGCTTGTGGTTAAACAGGTTACATAGTTCTCTGTCAAGGCCCCAGCAATCTCCTCCCTCACATCTTTCAGTATCCAGAAATAGATCCCATCAGACCCTAGGGTGTTATCGACCATAATGTGTTTTAAGACACCCTCCTCCTTCTTAGTACTGACATTTCCTTGAATATCAACATAGCTGTCTCTAATCTTACCTTCATCCCATTCGTTCTCCTTGCTGAATACTGATGCAAAGTACTCATTAAGGATCTAACCCACTTTCTTTGGTTCCGCACATAAATTCCGTCCTTTGTCCTTGAGTGGACCTACCTATTCCTAGTTACTTCCTGTTCCTAATAGACATATAAAATGTCTCAAGATTCCCCTGAATTCTACTTGCCAAGGACCCTTTCAGCCCTCCTAATATTGTGTTTAAGTTTTTAGCCTTCTCCCAATTTAGCACTTTTACCTGAGAACCAGTCTTACCCTTATTCATGGTAAAAACAATGACTGCAGATGCTGGAAACCAGATTCTGGATTAGTGGTGCTGGAAGAGCACCAGCAGTTCAGGCAGCATCCGAGGAGCAGTAAAATCGACGTTTTGGGCAAAATCCCTTCGTCAGGGATAAAGGCAGAGAGCCTGAAGGCTGGAGAGATAAGCTAGAGGAGGGTGGGGGTGGGGAGAAAGTAGCATAGAGTACAATAGGTGA
>NC_057720.1:26271430-26306794 GCF_004010195.1 Chiloscyllium plagiosum | reverse complement strand
GGAGGGCTTGGAGGCCCTGGTCATGGCGGATGGAGGTGTAGAGGGATTGGATATCCATGGTGAAGATTAGGTGTTGGGGGCCGGGGAAACGGAAGTCTTGGAGGAGGTTGAAGGCATGGGTGGTGTCTCGAACGTATGTGGGGAGTTCCTGGACTAGGGGGGATAGGACAGTGACAAGGTAGGTAGAAATGAGTTCAGTGGGGCAGGAGCATGCTGAGACAATGGGTCGGCCAGGGTGGTCAGGCTTGTGGATCTTGGGAAGAAGTTAGAACCGGGCAGTGCGGGGTTCTCGGACTATGAGGTTGGAAGCTGTGGATGGGAGATCTCCTGAGGTGATGAGGTCTGCATGGTCTGGGAGATGAGGGTTTGGTGATGGGGGGTGGGGTCATGGTCGTGGGGGCTGTAGGAAGAGATGTCCTCGAATTGGCGTTTGGCTTCAGTGATGTAGAGGTCAGTGCGCCAGACTACCACTGCGCCCCCTTTATCTGCTGGCCTGATGGTGAGGTTGGGATTGGAGCAGAGGGATTGGAGGTCTGCGCGTTGTGAGGGTGAGAGGTTGGAGTGGGGGAGGGAGGTAGACAGGTTGAGGCGGTTAATGTCCTGGCGGCAGTTGGAAATGAAGAGATTGAGGGCAGGTAATATTCCAGTCAAGAGTTGTCCTGTGATTTTGCCCATGATGTGTTTTTGCATCT
This sequence comes from Chiloscyllium plagiosum, assembly GCF_004010195.1. Classification (NCBI taxonomy): domain Eukaryota; kingdom Metazoa; phylum Chordata; class Chondrichthyes; order Orectolobiformes; family Hemiscylliidae; genus Chiloscyllium; species Chiloscyllium plagiosum. The sequence continues at coordinate 26,306,102 of NC_057720.1, read as the reverse complement.
ACTGCAGTATATGGTCATAAGGGTCATAATGATATAACTGATCACATGACCTTGGCATCAGTAACAAAGAAGACACCAATGTAGAATGAGCATCTGAAGGAAGGAAAACGTCTTGCTATAGTTTATAACCTAACATGTAAAGATGCAACTAAAGGATGTTATAGTATGTAAAGAATTGAAGAGCCTTACTTAGTGATAAGGATTAAGCAGTCTTGGGGGCATTGTATTGTATGAACCAAATTACTGAAGAAATGTGTACCTGCTGAAATTTAGAGGATGTAGTTTATCCTGTTGGGTACGCCCTTCATATATGGAGTCCATTAATAACTAACAAGATTGTACCTGGGATGATAATTCTGGTGAGCGAGGGTACCAATTAGTGCAAAAGAGGTTTCTAACTATTAAGGTTGGGAAAGCTGACCAGCCCATAAGGTCCTGTGAACTTAATTACAAGGTGTAGCCTGCCATTGGGAAACTGAATTTTTGCCTCCTGCCCAAATGCTAACCCCACCTACCATTCTGAAATATCCAAATGGGCCTGAAAGTTTCAGCCCACTTGGATCTATAAGAAAGTATATTCCCTGTCATTGTGTCAAAATCCTGGAACTCCCCTCCTGATGGCACTGTGAGTGCACCTCGACCTGAGGAATGTGGCAGTTCAACAGGATGGGTCATGACAGTTTCCCAATCACAGTGAGGGATGGTGGGAAGTGCTGGCAACAATGCAGTGATGGATCAATATTTGAAGCTGGAAATCTGCTACAGGGAGAATGCATGGGTGTGGGATTTGCTTTGTCACGCATTAGAAACAGTTGGCTACATGTGTTTGGCCAAAGGCCTCTGTGCTATAAACCTCTACACTTCTTTTATATATCAAACTTATTTGGAAGCTCCTAATCCTGCAACTTCGGAAAAATATTTTGGCAATCTGCTTCTTCCAATCAAGATCACAAGTTCAATGGGCCAAGTTTAGAAGAATAGGAGTTGGAAATTATAATTGGAAACCGTTCAGAAAAGATTTACAAAGATGTTGCCAGGTTTGGAGGATTTGAGCTACAGGGAGAGTTTGAATAGGCTGGGGCTGTTTTCCCTGGAGCGTCGGAGGCTGAGGGGTGACTTTATAAGGGTTTATAAAATCATGAGGGGCATGGATAGGGTAAATAGACAGAAGTCTTTTCCCTGGATGGGGGAGTCCAGAACTAGAGGGCATAGGTTTAGGGTCAGAGGGGAAAGTTATAAAAGTGACCTAAGGGGCAATGTTTTCACGCAGAGGGTGGCACATGTATGGAAGGAGCTGCCAGAGAAAGTGGTTGAGGCTGGTACAATTGCAACATTTAAAAGGCATCAGGATGGGTATATGAATAGGAAGGGTTTGGAGGGATATGGGCCAGGTGCTGGCAGGTGGGACTAGATTGGGTTGAGATATCTGGTCAGTATGGACAGGTTGGACCGAAGGGTCTGTTTCCATGCTGTACATCTCTATGAATCTATGACCTCTAAAAGACAGATGCTATTAAGATGTGTATCAAGAATGAAGGGAATAATACTTTTGCTGTAAAAATAGCGACAGAGCACATGCTAAGGGAGCAAGGCCATAACAAAGTCAGATCACATGGAATTGGAACATTGGTCTCTCGTTTTCAAGCTACAATATTAGTTCTTACTATCCTCTGCATGAAGTTATACTCAATAAAGTTCATTCATAGGGTGTAGACCTCATATTGCTACATGGCAAAATGACCAAACCCACAGAGTCAGAGGCAAGTGGCAGTCAGGGCTGAAGAGAAAGCATAGTCACAGGACTATATTACTGGTACCATGAGGTCAGCTCAGCAGTGCAAGTCCAGAGGTGGGGGAATTGCCTGAAGAGGAATGCAATGGTAGGGGCCAGCAAGCCATGGACTTCAAATCTTATCTAGGTACTCAACTGAGGTGGAAGGAACCCACACAGGAGAAGGCCCATTGCAGTATACATGACAAAGAACAAGTAAAAAGTAATCACACACTGTGTTTGATAAATTCCTGGAACTGGGAAGTTTACAAAGATGCATAAACGTACAATAAAGGAAATCCATGCATTGCTTAAAAGAGGACAGAAAAGTAAAGAAGTACATCAGTCACATAGCCCAGGCAGTGGTGGCATGGTGGCTCAGTGGTTAGCACTGCTGCCTCACAGTGCTAGGATTCCAGGTTTGATTCCAGTGTTGGGCAACTGTCTGTGTGGAGTTTGCACATTCTCCCTGTGTCTGCATGAGTTTCGCCCCATAGTCTAAAGATTTCCAGGTCAGGTGAATTGGCCATGCTAAATTGCCCATAGTGTTACGTGCATTAGTCAGAGGGAATTGGGTTTGGGTGGGTTACTCTTTGGAGGGTCGGTGTGGACTTGTTGGGCCAAATGGCCTGTTTCCATACTGTAAGCAATCTAATCTAATCTTAATGCAATAAGAAGCCTTCCATTTATTAGATTCTTCTTTCTTTCTCTGACCATAATGTTTTCCCTGGAGTGTCAGAGGCTGAGGGGTGACCTTATAGAGGTTTATAAAATCATGAGGGGCATGGATAGGGTAAATAGACAAAGTATTTTTCCCTTGGGCAGGGGAGTCCAGAACTAGAGGGCATAGGTTTAGGGCGAGAGGGGAAATATTTAAAAGGGACCGCAGGACCAACATTTTCATGCAGAGGGTGATGCGTGTGTGGAATGAGCTACCAGAGGAAGTGGTGGAGGCTAGTACAATTGCAGCATTCATGGATGGTTATATGAATAGGAATGATTTAGAGGAATATGTGCCAAACAATGGCAGATGGGACTAAATTAGGCTAGGATATCTGGTCGGCATGGATGAGTTGACCAAAGGGTCGGTTTCCATGCTGCCTATCTCTACGACTCTATTACTGTAGGTTCCCCAGAAAATGGAGAGGGCCCTGACCAGGTTAAATAGACATTGATGATTTAGTGGATGCTATACTGCTTCAGGTCTCCATGTTAGTGTTTTGTAGGCTGCTGGCTGTGATGCTGGCCCAACTTTCAACAGGTAAGGCATAGCAGAAGAAACAATACTTTATGAAGATGCCAAAGCTATAAACTCCTATTTTAGTACAATGAGAAACCTCACTGTAGATCCAGCAGAGTATAAACAACTTCATAGCAGATTTCTGGGAAACCATGGATTCCTTTGTAGACAAATTATACCACCTCATGGGTAATTACCACTATTGTTTGTTGGAAGAAGAGGACAATTTTAGTAAGAGTGATGGATGAAGCTCTATCAGAATTTTTACTGTCTCATAAAGATCTTAAGTTACAAAAATAAAAGTGCAGTATGTCAGACAGGCTGAACTTTGCGAGTGAAATGAACTTTTTATTCCAGTGGGCAGACATTTTCCTGAAGCAGACTGCAGATTCTGACTCAGCCTAACTCATTCAGAGAGGTAACAGTGGGCCAGTAAATTAAAATCCACAACGGAGAGACAGCACCGCTGCCATCATTGCCATCTTGTTTGCATTTTGGCAGAAAACTCCCACATCAGTGCCAAACCTGATAAATCACTGATGATTAATGCTATGTATGCTACAGGATAGATGGAGGAAGAACGCCTCATCATCCGCCTAGGAAACCTCCAACCACAAGGGATGAACTCAGATTTCTCCAGTTTCCTCATTTCCCCTCCCCCCACCTTGTCTCAGTCAAATCCCTCAAACTCAGCACCACCTTCCTCCTGCTCCTTGGATGCTGCCTGACCTGCTGCGCTTTTCCAGCAACACATTTTCAGCATGCTACAGGATAGGCCATTTTCAGGCAGTTTGTTGAAGCAGCAACATGAGTTTTCAATCTGCCGCTTGCAAATTTAAAGGCAGATTGCTTCAGTTTGCAATGGTTCAAGAAGTGAATGCTATCAAGGACCGGAATGACTGAAATGCATTCTTAATAAGTGATATGATAGACCCGCAAGACAATTTATCTTGTACAGATCTCACAGTGAATGGTGAAAAAAAAGTTCATTTCAAATTAGATATGGGGTGTATCAATTTATGTAGATGAGACCAAAAATCTGTAGAGCATTTTATTTTCAGCTCAGGAGGTACTAAGTGCAGAGTAAACGATGAGATGAATGCTACACTTCATTACAACGGAACAGAGATTATAGAAACCTTGAATGTCATTCCTAATTAGTGTCATTAATTATTAATCGGATCTGCATAGATAGCTTTGAACCTCCTTTCTTCACCAGCTGCAGCGGAGATCAAAGCTGAGTCATTTCCGAATCAGACAGACTTCATTGGTGGAATGCCATCTCTAGGACCACAGGAGGGTATTGTCGAATTTGCATCTCTCTTTGAAAAAAGTGCTAGAAGAGTTGAAAGCAAGGATGATAGTGACTTGTCTCAAGATAAGGGTCTAGACCTTAACTTGGTCTTTGTGGAAACAGTGGAGAAGTATGTTACTGCTACAGAGACACATGATCTGTTGGATGAAGAGCACATGGACCTTATTGCACTCTTCAGATACAGTGCCCCTGATAAGGAAACCTCAACATTCTTCTTTAAAGAGTTTCATTAATATAGAAGAGAAAGAATAAGCACATATGACAGAAATTCGGCATCCCTGTACTAGCTCAGAAAATCTTGGAAGTCAAACAATCAACAAAGCTTAAAAACATTAACATGGATGAGGAGTTAGAGAAATACATTTACTGAGCAGGAACTACTGAACAAAGAACCCACTTAATGGCAGTCACAAAACATAATCAAACCTGGCAGACTGAGAAAAAAAGATCTGCAGAAGATTTGTAAAAAATCTTCACACAGATAGCCAATGTTCTCATGCAGTTAGCACATCAAAGAGATTTATTGACTGAGCAAACAGTCTCTCTGTCATGTAAATGTTTAGAATACGAGAATCACGATGAACGGTTAGCTAAGAAAAATGTTCTGCTAAGGTTAATGAGTGAGGTTCCAGTGCTTCAAAAGGAAATTCTCAAAAGGGAATAAAAATCTTTTACAGATGATTATCATGGGAAGGCCAACCATTGCTTATCTTGGAGAATGTGGTTGACCTTTCAATTAAGCTATGTTCTAATTTATTTTCCTTTGCATGGACTCTGAGGACATCAGAAACCGGAAGTTCATGCTGGGAATAGCATTGGCGTTCAACTGGTGTGCACAAATCTTCAAAGTGGCTGCACAGCTGTGCCGCTTAGAGAGAGCACTCAGGGAATCAAATGGTTTAAGGGTTGGGTGAACAAGTGAAAGACTATATGAAAGATTAGCAATGATCTTATTGAGTAGTGGCACAGGCTTGTGTGCTGGCTCTGTTTCTTATGGCCTTGTTTTCTTATGGACAGTATGTAATCCTGTGCCTTGCAATCTGATGGTACCTTTGTTAATGAGGTAGCACTCTTATCTCAAACTCTTTAGTCCCACACTTGAGCATATAATATTGGCCAGCTCGTCACTACAGAGTGCTGCGAGAGGGTTGCATTGTTAAATGCTCTTTGCTTGATCCTGGATCAGAGCAACATGTTCCAAGGGTTGATTTGGAATTTAATATTCTGTGGCACTATTTGGAGAGCAGTAACAAGTTCATTGTTGTGGTCAAACTTTTCCTTCAGCTGAACACCAATAAAATGCCAGTTTGTTAATCATTTTGATACTGCTAAACTGCAGCTGTGATCATCTTTTGTTCCATTTGCAATCTACATTAGAAAACATCTTGCTGCTCCTGATAACGTTCCACAAATATCCTCCCCAAGTGTTGACAGATTCGGGAGAAGTCACCTGTACACATTTCCATCTGTACTACTTACTGCTAAAGGATTACATTTACTGTGTGCCATAAGAGCCCTTTATAGGTGCCTTCTCAATGCTCTCGAGCATTGCATTGTAGGCTAGTCAATAATTTGAACTGCCTTAAGGGGCACTTAAAGCTGCAAGAAGACTTTCCACAGACACAATTCTTAGTCAATGTCTCTCGTTGGCAACTCTAACAATGGAGAGAATGACCTTCAATCTTCATCTATTTATGCGTATGGTATCACAGCCGACCTGATAGAGACAAAAAAAACTGCATGTACTGGAATCCAAGGTAGACAAGCAGGACACTGGAAAAACACAGCAATCCAGGCAGCATCAGGAGGTGGAGAAGTTAACGTTTCCCCCAATAGGGTGACTTCTCCACCTCCCGATGCTGCCTGGCTTGCTGTATTCTTCCAGCCTCCGGCCCGTCTACAGCTGAACTGATAGCTGTGACAGAACAAGCAATTGGATATTAGATTCATGAAGGCATGGTAATTATTGTAGCAGACGTTGAAAAGGTTACATGTTAATTTTAGTGTCTGTCGTCAAGTCACATCATTATGAATACAGATTGGTCAATTAGCTTTTCATTAAAGGGCTGTCATTTGGTGAGATGGGACATGGCATAGGTGCAACTATAGTAATGGGCATTTATAATCAAAATGTTGGGACTTTAAGAGGTTATTTTGTCCTTTTTTTTCTGAAGAGAGGTTGTAAGGCAGAGGCACTGAGGATGTTACCAAAATCACTTGATTAGATATAGAATCCCTATAGTGTGGAAACAGGCTCTTCAGCCCAACAAGTCCACACTGACCCTCTGAAGAGGAACCCATTCAGACCCATTCCCCCAACCTACACATCTCTGAGCACGATGGGTAATTTAGCATTGCCAATTCATCCTGACCTGCAAATCTTTGGACTGTGGGAGGAAACCAGAGCACCCAGAGGAAACCCATGCAGACATGGGGAGAATATGCAAATTCCACACAGATAGTTGCCCAAGGCTGGAATCAAATCCGAGTCCCTGGCGCTGTGAGGCAGCAGTGCTAACCACTGAGCCACCATGCCACCCCAGCACAGAGGAGTAAATGACTTGGGAGGTCTTGGGTTTTTGCTTAACAGCCTAAATGGGTATAGCCAGCTCTCATAGATCAGGATTCCTGGGTTTTGGTTGCTCAGTAGCCTCAGAAGCTATTGAGGTCTCAACAGATTTGAAAGCTTCAGCAAATGTCTCCTGGTTGCTACTCTCTCTGAATTTTCTCTTTTATCCGTCCTGGATTGGAGAACTGCATGTGAGAATCTCTGTCTGAATTTGCCTTTTTGCCAAGGAGTGTGTTTATGGATTGTTGCCATAGTGGAACAGTTAATTACTGGTAGTTACTGTGGCTAGTATTCGGTTACATTTTCAGATAGAGTTAAGTTATTCCAAGTTCTTTCTTTTGTTTGTATTTTGACTATAATATTTGAATAAATTGTATTTTTGCTTAATGCTGAGAAGTTTGGCCAGTCATATTGCATCTGGAACACGGCACTTCACATTTGCCTTTACAATAAGTAAACGTTAAGGACCAGGTTGCCTTCTTGAGATGTTTTGAGGGGGTCTGTTTTTGTCCATAACAATGTTATCCTAAAGCTCCATCTCTCACAGAGTCCAGTCTTGCACGCCAATGGCAAAAGAACACCAGTTTACAGATTGTATCAAGACGCATCTCAAACGTGAAGGGGTTACACACATGAATGTCTTCTCAACAGTCCAATGATATTTTGAAATAAGATTACTGCTTTCTTGATCCACAGCCTCGTGCCTTGAGAACTGCAGCCCATGTATAATTCCTTTTCCAGTGGGGAATTAATTTGATGTTCTGCAAAGTAAGGAATAGCAATATTAGTGAGCAACAGCACTGAGTGTTCCCAGTGGATTAATTACACCAGGATCTAGAGACCTCTAGTTTTTCCTATGAAATATGTCATAATATGACTATCTATTCTTGCTGGATCAGTTTTACTTTGATTTTATTTTCCAGAACACCATCCCTTGACTGAATGAGAATGTTTTGATGTAGATTTTATTTTGTTCTTTTGTGGCCACTTCCCTGTTCGAAAATAGTTGGAGCTGGCCCAACAGCTCTCTTTCTCAAACATCCAGCTGAGAGAGATTTTCAGCACATCAGCATCTCTGTTGCATTTAAACCCAACAAATTAGCTGTGGCAAATTGTTCTTTATCAGAAAAGAATAAGTTGATTACCCAATCGATTGCAGGTTTAACATTCAGCAATTAAAATGGCAGTGTTTACAATTATACTGTAGCTGACCCTGTACAAAGCAATTTTGGTAACGATGATAATAGAACCTGGCAAACCCCAGTACACATCATACGTCTCAAGCAGGCATTGACTCAAATAATTGGTATAAATGATAAAAATTTAGTGTGTCGAACTGGAGGGTGTGAAAATCTTTTCAGAAGTGATTCAGCATAAAATTCAGAGAAGGATGCTTCACCAACAGGAAAATCGAGAGATTTTGGGTGATTGTGCAGTTGAGAAATAGCAAGCCTTTGAGATACTGCAGGGCAATCCACAGTAACCAGCAACAACACGGGAATAGGCCCCGTTGGAAGCTGACCACTTGTCTTGACTCCTTCTGTCCTACTGTGGACTCCTTGAATAAGAGAGAGAGAGTTGGATAGTATGGAAGGTGAAAGTTGGTGGCACAGCTGCTTTTGGTGAAGGCAGAGATGTAGCCTGGGCAGGTGAGTAGGCAACACTGAGGACATGCAGAGATGATGATATCTGGATTGGGGTAGGTGAGAATGAGAGAGGATATTATGGGTATTAATGAGAGTGGTAAGGCATTAGCCTTGGTGAGACCTTGTACGACTGCAGAGATAGAGTAAATATAATGTATTGGAGGGAAGATGGTGACACTCGTGCTGACAGAGTGGGAAATGTCATTGGCCTTCTTCTGACATTGTTGGATATTCTCAGATAGCTGAGACTGCATTGACACAGGTGGCAAGCTCAAACCAGTTTTGCATGGTCTGGTGTCTTGATCTCCTGCGTTGGTCCTGGGGGACACAACATCCTGCCTCTGTGCCACTCCATTCAGCAGATAATTCAATTCCCTATACCAACCCATCCAGCAGATGCTGCAAGCCCTTGCCCACAAAATGAGACACCAAATTCCCCTTGTCTGATATGTCTGGACCAAATTTCATTAACCATGCAGGGCAACTGTGGACTGACAGTGCCTATCTGGGTGCACCGTGGCATTTTAAAGATGGCACCAGCATTAGCAATGTCAGTCAATTCTGGGTTTTCCTAGAAACAGTGGATTATTTGAGGAACTGTGTGTTTTAAAATGGGGCTAGAATCATGACATATTGCTGCCCTGGTGGCAGAATATGTAGTGACTGAGGCAAGTTTGGGAAGGTACATGAGAACAATTACTAGGACTTATGGGAAAATAATCTCCACAACGTTCAGTACAACTGACCTTGAGTCAAAGAAGCTAAGATTCAGCCCATATTCTTTATATGTTCATTAACATTACCAAGACCATTAATATCACCTTATTACCGCTATTCCATCTACTCAAAGCCCAAATCACACAGGTCGAGATAATCTGGAATTCTAATTATGGACAATCTGATTTACATGAGTTCATCTCAAATGTAGGAGTAAGTGAGGACTGCAGATGCTGGAGATCAGAGCTGAAAATGTGTTGCTGGAAAAGCGCAGCAGGTCAGGCAGCATCCAAGGAGCAGCAGAATCAACGTTTCAGGCATAAGCCCTTCTTCAGGAATGAGGAAAGTGTGCCAAGCAGGCGAAGATAAAAGGTAGGGAGGAGGGACTTGGGGGAGGGGCGTTGGAAATGCGATAGATGGAAGGAGGTCAAGGTGAGGGTGATAGGCCGGAGTGGGGCTGGGGGCGGAGAGGTCAGGAAGAAGATTGCACGTTAGGAAGGTGGTGCTGAGCCCTCCCCCCACCTTGTCTCAGTCCCAACCCTCGAACTCAGCACCACCTTCCTAACCTGCAATCTTCTTCCTGACCTCTACGGCCCCACCCCCACTCTGGCTTATCACCCTCACCTTAACCTCCTTCCGCCTGTTGCATTTCCACCAACTCTTCCCCAAGTCCCTCCGCCATACCTTTTATCTTAGCCTGCTGGACACACTTTCCTCATTCCTGAAGAAGGGCTCATGCCCGAAACGTCGATTCTCCTGCTCCTTGGATGCTGCCTGACCTGCTGCGCTTTTCCAGCAACACATTTTCAGCTTCATCTCAAGTGTAAAAGTGTTGTACATTGTTTGGAATAGCTATAACACTCTGTACACCACCTGGTGTAGTGCAGATTCTGTGATAACCATAATCGGCTTCACCTTTCCAAAAATCCATTGATAGGATGAGGGCATCACTAGGGCATCATTGGTAAAGCCGGTATTTATTGCCTGTCCCTAATTGCCCACAGAGCAGTTAAGAGTCAACCATATTGCTGTGGGTCCAGAGGTACAAGTCGGCTAGACTGGGCATCTGTAGTGTTTTTTGTCTCTAGCCAAGACTGGGTATGAATGCAGTTTCCTTCCGTGAAGGACATTCATGAACCAGATGGTTTGTTTCCCCAGTCAATGATGGATTCATGGTCATCATTAGACTCTTACTTCCAGATTTTACTGAATTCATATTACACCATCTGCCATGGTGGGATTTGAACCTAGCTCTTCAGGACATTGCTTGGGTCTCTGGATTGACAGTCTAATACTGATACCACTAGGCCATTGCCACATTGACCGCATTGTCTCCTTTACATTGGGGAGACTGGACACCTTTTCGCAGAGCACTTCAGGGAACAGCTCTGGGACACCCGCACCAATCAACCCCATCGCCCCATGGCCAAACATTTCAACTCCCCATCCCACTCTGCCAAGGACATACAGGTCCTGGGCCTCCTTCACCGCCGCTCCCTCACCACCTGACGCCTGGAGGAAGAACGCTTCATCTTCCGCCTTCGAACCCTTCAACCCCAGGGCATCAATGTGGACTTCACTAGTTTCTTCATTTCCCCTCCCCTCACCTTAACCCAGTTCAAAACTTCCAGCTCAGCACTGTCCTCATGACTTGTCCCACATGTCAATTTTCCTTTCCACCTATCTGCTCCACCCTCCTCTCTGACCTATCACCTTTATCCCTTCCTCCATCCACCTATTGCAATCTCAACCACCTTCTCCCCTTCCCCACCCCCTCTCATTTATTTCTGTACTGCCGAGGCTTCCAGCCTCATTCCTGATGAAGGGTTCCTGCCCGAAGCGTTGATTTTCCTGCCTGCCCTGCTGTGCTTTTCCAGTACCACTCTAATTCTAATCTCCAGCATCTGCAGTCCTCACTATCACCTAAAGTAAGATCAATGTCTTCCTGTACTTCCAGAATGTCCCTTCAGTCATACTGACCATATAAAATATCAGCTGATAACTGTGCCTTCTGACTTCCTGTTCCCCCATCAAGTTTTCGATCTCGATTTTAAGGTTGATGGAGGTTTCACCCTGTGTCTAGAGTTGTGCCATCTCTGCTGCTTTTTACAGTCATAGAATCTCAGGCTATTTGGCCTTACTGATCTATGCCGACCAGATTTCCTAAACTAAACTGATCGAGACCCAGAGACTTATCTATCGTTATGCCTTTTTTTTAAGACCTCCAGCATGTCCTCTTCAGTCGTGTGGACTTTTGTCAAGAATGATGTGGCTTTTCTCTCATCATTTTGTGTTCTTGTGGTCTTGAGAAGTTGTTTGTAATTTTATTGTAGAGCTGGTACATCCTCTTATAACTTTTTAGTGGGTAGCATGGTGGCTCAGTGGTCAGCACTGCAGCCTCACAACACCAGGGACCTGGGTTTGGTTCCACCCTTGGGTGACTGTCTGTGTGGAGTTTGCACATTCTCCCCATGTCTGTGTGGGTTTCCTCCCACAATACAAAGATGTACAGGTCAGGTGAATTGGTCATGCTAAATTGCCCATTGCGTTAGGTGCATAAGTCAGGAGTAAATGGGTCTAGTTATTTAGGGGAATGGGTTTTGGTGGGGCACTCTTCAGGGGGTTGGTGTGGACTTGTCAGGCCAAATAGCCTGTTTCCATACTGTAGGGAATCTAATCTAATCTTCTCCCCATGAACAAATCCACTGACAAGTCCTCATTATTCAATGGAGTTGTTCTGTAGCTGAATAGAACTAATTCTTAATCTGGATTCTTATGCATCAACTTCACATCTTAATTATTCTTTCAGCCTTTCTGCTTGACTGAGGATGAAGTGGAGATCCTGTCACATAGTTAATGCCTGACTCAGAACTGAACTTCCTGAAATCCTCATTCACAAATTGAGGCCTATTGTCCGATACTAATTCGTCTGGGAGAAGAATCTCTTTCATAATCTGATCCCTGATTCTGCTTTGGATGAGTAAGGTCTTGCCACTTTGCTCTATCTTGGATATGCAAACTGAGACTGATTATATCTTCTCTCTAAAATGGAACAAATCCATTGTGAGACTTGCCCATTGTCTTTTTAGAAATTCTGATGAAGGCATTAGCTCGGTAGGCACTTGGCTGCATATCACACATATTTAGCTCAAAATGTAATCCTATATTCCTTTTGAAATGCCTGACCATCAAGCTGAATGTTGTGCTCTTGCTTTGCACTTTGGAAGAATGAGATATCGCCTGTGGAATTTCTGTGAGATTTTTCTTCGTATTATCTTTTGTATAATCATTATGTGGTTCTAAACCAATAAATTCTCCGTTACTATCAAGTGTTGTTTCTGCTGATGGAATCTTATCATCACTTGGTCTGTTGGACTATATTTTGATGACCCTTGCAAACTGTGTTATCTGACTTTTGTGCATTTGTTTTCAAACTTCTAATCTCTACTAATTTGTTTGTGCTTGTCCTCAGCTGCCAGTAACATTTTGGTTGTAGCTGTACGTCAGGACTCTAGGATCTTGTTTTACTTGATTGATCTACTTTCACAGTAAAGAGTGTATTTTTTGTTACTTCATGTATCTCATCAGTCTAAGCCTGAACCATTTTTTTTCTGTGTGGAAGCATTTTAGAAATTTGTTTCACTCCTAGTAATGTTACTAAATGTTTCGTGACCGTCCTAACCTGGGGTTTCAGACTGTGAGCCATTCATATCCCAATGTGGCTGTGAATGCTTCTTCCTCCATAGTTGTGAAGTTTTTCTAAGCATCCATCAAAGCTCTCAACATGACCCTTTCTGTTTGTTCCATCACTTTGCACTTGAATAAGGGCGGCTCCTATCCCCATGGATAATGGATCTGTGGCTACTATGGAGAGCAAGCTTGGATTGTAATTCACGAAAACATCAATAGAAGATGGTAGGAAGTAATTTAACCCTTTCAAAAGATAGTCTGTTCCTGATTCAAAACCTCTCTTGTGTGTTCAGTAACCCGATGAAGTTGGGATAAACGTTTTCACTTGGTTGACCATGTCTGAGAAGCACTTTGTATCATTTCCAATGCCAGGAATTCACTGATGGCTCCTATCTTCCTTGGATCTACTGTGATGCTTTAGACTTGGATTGCATGATGTGTAAGTGTTATTCTAGAGAATTACCTTGTCCCATTTAGTGTAAGGAATATTTTGTAGTGCCTTTAACATGTCCCCGATGACCTGGTTGTGTTCCTTCTTTGGTTACCATGCACGAGAATGTCAATGCTCACAAATGATTCCCTGTTCGCTTCCTGAACTCTTAATATTGCCCTTTGGGAAGCCTCTGCTGCAGAGAAGATCCTAGATGACAGTTGAGGTACTACCTCCTGAATGATTAGAATTGGAATCCCTACAGTGTAGAAACAGGCCCTTTGGCCCAGCAAGTCCACACCAACCCTCCGAAGAGTAACCCACCCAGACCCATTCCCCAACCCTATATTTACCCCTGACGAATGCACCTAAACCTACACATCCCTGAACACTATGGGCAATTTAGCATGGCCAATTCACTTAATCTGAATATCTTTTGACTGTGGGAAGAAATCAGAGCACCCAGAGGAAACCTATGCAGACATGTACAAACTCCACATACACAGACAGTCACCCAAGGCTAGAATTGAACCCAGGTCCCTGGCACTGTGAGGCAGCAGTGCTAACCACTGAGCCGCTGTGCTGCCATGATGTAATAAATCTAGTCAGCAATCCTGGGTATCTGCCAGAACATGTGGCATGGTAGCTCAGCTGCCAGAGGCATGGGTTTGATTCCAGCCTCAGGCAACTGTTTGTATGGAGTTTGCATGTTCTCCCTATGCCTGTGTGGGCTTCCTATAGGTGCGCTGGATTCCTCCCACAGTCTGAACATGTGGCTAGGTGGGTTGGCCACACTAAATTGCACCATAGTGTTGAGGGACATGCAAGCTAGATGGATTTGTCATAGGAAATGCAGGGATGGTGTGGATCTGGGTGAGATGCCCTTCAATGTGCACTTGATAGTCTGCTTCTACATTGTAGGAATTCTGCAAACAGATTGTTCACATTTAGTTTTGTGAAGTTATTGTCGTCAGATGAAATAAGATGTCTTTCCCTGCCAACTCCTTTGTTTAACTCAGATCCACATACAATCATAGTTCTCCTGTTGTCTTTGGAATATTTATTCGCTCTGAGCACCATTATGTTGGTTCTTTTAATGCAATTATACGCCACTTTTAATCAGTCTGTCTAACTGAGCTTTTATGTTTCCCATCAGAGGATAAAGAATTTTCCAGTGAGCGAACAAGCAGATGTTTTTTAGCAGGAACAAATTACTACAGATGCAGGAATCTATACTGAAAGCAACAAATGCTGGAGATCACAGCGTAAACTTAGGGAACGGCTCACTGAGCATTGTAGCTGAGTCCGCAGGGGCTGACTGAACCTCCCAGTCGCTGTCCGTTTCAATTCTCCCAACCAAGATGACCCTTTCCAACATGACCACCCTGGGATCCTCCATTGCCAAAACAAACCACAGCATCTATTGGAGGAACAACATCTTATCTTGTGCCTGGGCACCTTACAACCCAGAGGACTCAACATTGAGTTCTCCAATTTCAAATAACCTCCATCCCCATCCCCCAACTCCCTTCCTAACCCCTCCCCCTCTCTGCCACTGCTCCCTGTCTCCAGCCGGATTCATTCCTCCCATTGACCAACCAGGTTGTACCCTCTACCTGTCTTCACCTGTCCCCACCTCTCCCTTTATCTCCCATTGACCAACCAGGTTGTACCCTCTACCTGTCCCCACCTCTCCCTTTATCTGCAGTTTCCCCCACACCCACCCCCAATCCTGAAGAAGGGTTACACCTAAAAAGTCGACTTCTGCAACTTCTCATGCTGCCTGGCTTGCTGTGTTCTTCCAGCATCTTGCCTGTCTGCTTTGGAGATCACAGTGGGTCAGACA
Organism: Chiloscyllium plagiosum; assembly: GCF_004010195.1. Classification (NCBI taxonomy): domain Eukaryota; kingdom Metazoa; phylum Chordata; class Chondrichthyes; order Orectolobiformes; family Hemiscylliidae; genus Chiloscyllium; species Chiloscyllium plagiosum. Next base: position 26,290,878 of record NC_057720.1, on the reverse strand, counting down.
GCATCCATGGAGAAACAGCAAGCTAACATTTCGAGTCTAGATGACTCTTTGTCAGAGCTGAAGTGTGGAGGGGCAGCATTTATACTACAATTCGGGGGGGGTGTTGGTGGGGATAGTGAGTGTCGGGTGCTGGTGGAGAAAAGAGGTTAGTAGTTTACATTGAGTAATCGGAATGTGAGAATGGCAGAACAATGGTGTCTCCTACCTGGGAGAGGGGAGGGAAGGACATGATAACAAACAAGGAAAGAAATAGTTCACAATTTAAAGGTGTTGAACTCAATTTTAAGACTTCAAATAAGGCACTTTACAGCCTTCTGAACTTAATATTTGAGTTCAGCACCTTTAAATTGTGAACTACTTTCCTTTCTTTGTTATTATGTCTTCTTTTCCCCCATCCCAGTTACTGTCCTTTCAAGTCTGGCAGGAGACACACCATTGTCTTGCCATTGTCACATTCCAATCACTTAATGTAAACTACTAACATCTTTTCTCCACCAGCATCCCCCCCCCCGAACTACAGCATCAATGCTATCGCTCCACACTTCACCTCAGCTCTGATGAAGAGTCATCTAGACTCAAAACATTAGCTTGCTGTCTCTCTATGGATGCTGCCTGACCCGCTGTGATCTCCAGCAGATGTTTTTAGCATCTTCTCACAGGGTAATGGAAAAATCCTGCTTCAATTTGCTTGAACTTTAGAGCAACTTTGGAAATTCTTACCTAAGTTCTCATCCATTTTCTTTCTGGAGTATTGTATTCACTGTCTGTAAGATTCCTTGATGATGTATTCTAATACCTCTTTATATATAATGCTGACATTTCGAACTCTGTGACTAAACCTAGTGGTGACTTGCACATGCACTTAAAAATTTGAGACTGCTATAGCATGGAAACAAGCCATTTGGCCCAACAAGTCCATGCCAACCCTCTAAAGAGCATCTCACCCTATCCCTCCCATGGCTAACCCACCTAGCCTGCACATCACTGGATGCTATGGGCAATTTAGCATAGCCGGTCCATGTAACCTACACATCTTTGGACTATGGAAGGAAACCAGAGCTCCTGCAGGAAACCCACACAGACACAATGTGCAAACTCCACACAGATAGTTGCTTGAATTGAACCCATTATCTCTGGTGCTGTGAGGCAGCAGTGCGAACCACTGAGCCATCACACCACCTCTTGATTGAGGTTGTTAATCTGTGTCAATAAGGAACTCCTGGCTGACCAACATAAACAGGAGATTCAGAGTCTCCTCAGTTTAGGGGACTGACTCTATGCTGGCTGGTGTTAGAGTCAGTGTGTTACTGTTGGTTTCTACTTTTTCTGGAGGAGGAAAAACCTGATTTCCTGAACTGGCTGAATTATTTAGCCAGTTTGTTAACTGGCATTCCTTTTAGTGAGGACTGATTGTTAAACTGCTGATGCACATAATGTGTTTCAGGTGTAACTCAGTTCTCATTAGGGGATTGTTGTTTCACTGGCTGGTTACAGCCTGTGTGTTACTCTTTGTCTTTTTCTCAAAAGTAAAAAAAGAGAAATGTTAATTTTATGGTAGAGCTTAGCCTTTGCACTCTAGTTTCCTTTGTTTTTTGTATGTGTCTTCACTGTTTTTGGTGTTTGGACTGAGCCCTTGTGGAAGACATACATTTTACCAAAGGAGCTGTTCCTGTGAGGAGGCCTAACACTAGGACTGGGTCTCTGAAGATTGAACACATGTGTGTGTGTTGGGAGGTGAGCACTTGCTGTATCCTGAGTTTGGGAGAAGCCCTTACCTTCAGGAGTGGACCAAACCCCTGTGAGTTAACTGCACCTGCACCTGTACTATGTTCTTGCGAGTGGACCTGGTTTTCCAAGGCTGGGCCGGGACTCCATGGAGACCTGTGTGCTATGCATTTGCTGCCTTCAGGAGAGGACTCTGCCCTCTGTTGGGGACCCTGTTTTTTAGTGGTGGACTCTGCAATTTGGAGTGAACTCCATTTTGGACAACACACCTCATAAACTGGAGTGGACTCCATTCCTGGGAATGGACTCTATATTTTGAAGACTCAATATATTTGGACTGTATACCAGAATGGACTCTGTTTTTCAGTAATTAACTGTATTGTGCTGTTTGTTGGGTCTATCATCTGCATTGTCTTGTGTGTCCCTAGGTCTGGCAGGTCTTGCTGTGAGCTGGGAGACTCATGGGTCATTCTGAAAGCTGTCACCCTGAGGGCCAGAGGGTGGGTAGGTCATCCTGTGAACCTGAAGGTTGGTAGGCTGTCCTGGAAGGTGGGTAGGCCACCCTGATGCCAGTTGCCCTGAGAAGGGGTGATCGGGACATGCTGTCCTAGAGGTGGTCTGAAGGTGTGTCAGAGCAGCCGAGAGCCAGAAGGCGCATAGGGGCAGGCTGAGATGTGGAAGGCTTGTGGGCTACCCTGCACGCTGTCGTCCCTGGGGAAGGGTATGGGCTGACCTAGAGGTGGCTGGAAGGTGCCAGGATAGCCCACTGGCTGGATGGCGCATAGGGGTGAGTGAGAGCCCAATGGTATGTAGGGGCAGACTGCCAGAAGGTGGGTAGGCCATCCTGACCACTCACCCTGGGCAGGTACCGGGGCAGGCTGTCCTAGAGGTGGTCGAAAGGTATCAGGTTAGACAGAACTGGAAGGAGCATGGGGTGGACTGAGAGCTGGAAGGTGGGTAGAGGCAGGCTGCCTTAGAGTGGTCAGAAGGTGTGAGGGACGGGGGCATGCTGGGTCTGTATTGTCTGCACTTTTATGTAACAGGATTTGTCTCGTGTACAAATGTCATTGATGTCTTTTCATATTTGAAACTGGGATTTGGGGTTTGCCCTAACTTCCTGTAAACTGGTTGAACGGTAGGGTTTGGGGCCTGGCTTTGCTGCTCCTCTCCCTTGTAAAATTGCTGTTGTATACAGCTGTAAATGTTAACAGCTGTAAACTCTTTTTCTGTAAACTCTTTTTTTTTTGTAATTGTTTAATAAAATTAAAAAAAACCAAGGCTTTAGAATCTCCTCAGCTTAGGTGACTGATTCTGAGCTGGCTGGCCACAGCCAGTGTACAATGCAGGAGGAACTTCTGCTGTAAACCTGGCTTTCTTTTTAGCTGAATTAGTGGTGCTGGAAAAGCACAGCAGTTCAGGCAGCATCCGAGGAGCAGTAAAATCGATGTTTCGGGAATATAGGCAGAGTGCCTGCAGGGTGGAGGGAGAGGGAGGGGGAGGGCAATTTCCCTTCCCATGTGGTTAAAGATGCCCTCTAACTCATCTCGTCAACATCTTGCACCTCTGCCCTCAGACCCCACCCCTCCAACCATAACAAGGACAGAACCCCCCTCGTGCTCACCTCCACCCTACCAACCTTCGCATAAACCAAATTATCTGCCGACATTTCTGCCATCTCCAAATGGACCCCACCACTAGGAATATATTTCCCTTTCCACCCTTTTCCACCTTCCACAAAGACTGTTCCCTCCGTGACTACCTGGTCAGGTCCATGCCCCCCTACAACCCACCCTCCCGTCCTGGCACCTTCCCCGGCCACCGCAGGAATTGCAAAACCTGTGGCCACACCACCACCCTCACCTCCATCCAAGGTCCTAAATGAGCCTCCCACATCCATCAAAGTTTTACCTGCACATCCACCAATATCACTTATTGTATCTGTTGCTCCCGATGTGGTCTCCTCTACATTGGGGAGACTGGGCACCTCCTAGCAGAGCGCTTTAGGGAAAATCTCCGGGACACCCGCACCAATCAACCACACTGCCCTGTGGCCCAACATTTCAACTCTTTTTTCCCCCCCCCGAGGACATGGAGATCCTGGGTCTCCTTCACTGCCGCTCCCTCACCACCAGACGCCTGGAGGAAGAACGCCTCATCTTCCATCTCCACCCTTCAGGCTCTCTGCCTGTATTCCTGATGAAGGGCTTTTGCCCAAAATGTCAATTTTTCCTGCTCCTTGGATGCTGCCTGAACTGCTGTGCTTTTCTAGGACCACTAATCCAGAATCTGGTTTCTAGCATCTGCAGTCATTGTTTTTACGTAGTTTCTTTTTAGCTGTGCAAGCTTGATGTTGCTGCCTGGGCCTCTGGTTCTGCTGCTGCTGCTGCTGCTGCTAAAGCTTAGGCCTCCTTAGATCTACTGCTGCTGCTGCCTGGGCCCCTGGTCCTGTTCCTACTACCTGTGCCTGCCCAATTCTGCTGCTGCCATTGCCTGGGCCTACTCAATTCTACTGCTGCTTCAGCAACTCCTGCTGCTGCTGCTCTGGGCCCTCCACCCCTTCTGCTGCTGTTGCCTGGGCCTACCCAATTCTGTTGCTGCTGCCTTGGCCCCTGCTACTTCTGCTGCAGCAGCACTGGGTTTTCTGCCTCTTCTGCTGCTGCTGTCACCTGGGCCTTCTGCCCCTGCTGCTGTTACCTTTGTCTTGGCCTTCCAGATCTTGAAGTTTTATATTTGGATGTTTGAATCCTTTGGACTCCAACCATACAATGAGCTGTCTGCCAGTCTTGAAGAAGCTGCTTCTGCATAGAGTTTAAATTTTGTTTAGAAGGTTTATACCGTGACTTTGCTCCAGAATCTGTTTTGACTCTCTTTGACTTCCATAGACCTGTTTTGTTTACATTTTGTTTTGTACCTTTTTATATTTGAACATATACATATAAGTTGAGGAAAGATAGGCCATTCTGCACTTCAGCCTGCTTTGCTATTCAATAAGATATTTAATGATCCTGTTTTCACTGTCTTCTGAGACTGTTGTTTGACTTTTGAACACTTTCTCTCTGTAAGGAAAAAGAACCCCTCCTCTGTGTTCTAAATGTTAGGGGGCTCCTTTCAAACAGTATCCTCTCTAGTTTTGGACTCGCCCACATGAGTAAACATTTCCAAGACCACCTTGTCAAAACCATTTGGGATCTTGTAAACTGCAATCAAACCATCCCTCCCTCTTCTAAACTCTATCTCCAGCCCAGCTTGTCCAATCTTGCCTCCTAAAATAGCCTACTCATTCCAGGTATTAATCTAGTAAATCTTCGCTGAACCATCTTCAATGTGTTTCCATCCTTCCTCAAAAATGGAGACCAAAACAGTACTCCTATTCAAAATAATATAACTCTGCTAAACTCAAAACGTTAACCCTGTTTCTCTCCCCACATATGCTGCCAGATATGCTGAGTTTCTCCAGTGTTCTGTATTTCAGATTTCCAGTAACCACAGTATTTTGTCTTTATTGCAGTATTTAAAATATTGTTTCACTAATGCTCTTTATAACTGAAGTACAACATCCATCCATACCTTTTATGTTCAATTCTTCTTGCAATAAAGAATGGCATTCTATTAGCCCTCTTAATCATTTGCAGTACCTGCATGTTAACTTTGACTCGTGCATTACAACAGATACATCTGAATTCTGCAGATAGTCACCATTTAAATAATGCTCTACATTTTCATTCGTCCAGGCTGAACAACTTCACATTTTCCCACATTATGCTCCATTTTTCAGACTTTGGCTGAGTGAGAGGGCAAATCTATATTGTTGTGCATCCTTGTCATGTTGTCATGTTCATAACATAATACCATTGTGGATCAGAAATTCTGTAAAGATATTTATGTTAATTAGTCAGCCCCTAACCATGAGCTTCTACTTTGTACCCTGTAGGCAGAATCTTGTCAAATGCCCTCTGGAAATCTAAGTACAACACATCAACAGGCTCTCCTTTATCCAAAGCACATGTTATGCCTTAAAGATGGAATCTAGCAGTTTTTTAACTTCTCAAGATTATTTAAAACAGTACAGTACAGGCCCTTGATATTGTGCCAGCCTTTTATCCTACTCTAGGATCAGACAAATCTACATCTCTTCATTGTACTAACCTCCATATGCCTATCTAAGAGTCGGTTAAATGTTCCTAATGTATCTCACTCTACTATTGCTGCTGGCAGTGCATTCCACGCACCCACCAATCTCTTAGTAAAGAACCTACCTGTAACATCTCCTCAAAACTTTCCTCCAATTACCATAATATTATGTCCCCTCATGACTTTTTCCCAGGGTGGAAATGGCTGTCTCTGGCTATCCATTCTATCTGGGCATCTCATCATCTTTTAGATCTCTATTAAGTCACCTCTCCTCTTTCTTTGCTCCAATGAGAAAAGCCCTAGCTCTGTTATGGACTAGGCCAGATCACTCAAAACATTCTTAAGCAGGCAGCCCAGACCATAACTTTGCAATTTGTGTCGGTAAGTGCACAATGAAAATTACCTGGTGTATGTTAGTTAGGTTGACTACCATGTTTTAAAACAAACAAACATTTATTCACAAAATTACACAATGAAACACAAATAACAGAATAAAGAACCCCTCCAGAACTCAGTCTATCCAAACTAGACTTAATTATGCTGTTCTGGACATGCACAACAGTCCCAATAAGCAACCCCCCCTTTAAAAAAATTACAGTAAAAATGGAACAAATGCTTATAGGTTGAAGTTAGCAGGGGAGGAGGAGAGAGGGTTGCGCAACCTGTTTCCACACAGCTCACTGTTGAACTCCCTAACTAGTTCTGAACTGCTCATCTCGAGAACTGGTCACTCCCCTTTCATTATACAGGTCACTTCTGAAACATGACCACTTTGGCCTGAAGTCTCATCTGTTTACATGTAAACAAAAAGCCTCTCAAAATCTTTTATCATCTCTGTACCAAACGACTCATCTCCGAGCTGGGAGAGTTTTATGACCCCTCTGGAAAAAAAAACAGGGACACCGTATCCTTGAGAAAATGAGCAACTTTTAGAAAAAAGGGACCAGCTTTGTGACACCACCCCCCCCCCCCCCCCTAAAAAAAATCCATCAATATCAAAAGATGGCTTCATTTTTAAAACCCTTTAAAAACCCGGTTAGTCATCTAAATGCACAGATACACAATACTAACTATAAGCATGCAATCATGTATAACCACATGATGGCACACCCACCATTGAATGCCTCTGTATCTCATTTGAGTCTCGATAACGCAAGGGCAATCACGTTTTCGTGACCTGCTACATGCACAATTGTCAAACTGTGTGGCATTTCTGTCCTTAAATTTTTCCACAAATGTCAATGGGTTGCGATCACTGTATACAATTGTCTTAGATGCATTGCTGGTCATATAAACACTGAAATGTTGTAATGCCAACACCAAGCTTAAAGTCTGTTTCTCCACCGTTGAATGTTTCTGTTGATGAATGTTCAACTTACTAGAAAAATACCCGATGGGTCTTTCTAATCCCTCATCATCCTCCTGCATGGAGTACTGCACCAACACCCACATCACTGTCATCAACAGCCACCTTAAAAGGCTTCATGTACTCAGGTGTGGCTAATACTGGGACAGTGGTTAACACCGTTTTTAGGCTGTCAAATGCCTTTTCACAGTCTGCTGTCCACTGAAACGTCTTACCCTTTTTTAACAATTCAGTGAGTGGCGCAGCCACACTGCTAAATTTTGGCACCAACTTTCAGTAAAATCCACTCGATCTCAGGAACCATAGTACTGCTTTCTCCATCGACGGTGTGGGAAATTCCCCAATTACTTTCAGTTTTGCATCCCGTGGGGCCATTTGTCCTTGTCTAATAACATGGCCCAGGAAGGTGACTTGGGCCCGGGCAAATTCACTGTTAGCTAGGTTTACCACCAAGCCTGCCTTCTGAAGTTGATCGAACAAGTCCGACAAATGCTGTAAATGTTCCTTCCGTGAGTGACTAAAAATCACCAGGTCATCAATGTAAACAACACAATTGGATAACCTGGCAATGACCTTATTAGTCAGTCTCTGAAATGTGGCTAGAGCAATTTTCATTACAAATGGCGTGACTTTGAACTGATACAGTCCTTGTGGTGTTACGAAAGCTGAAATTGCCTTTGTTCTCTCTGACCGAGGTACTTGCCAGTGGCCTCTGAGGGGGTCCAACTTAGAAATGTAAATTGCTTGTCCAACCTTTTCGACACAGTCCTCCAACCGTGGAATTGGATATGCATCAGTCTTTGCAACAGCGTTGACTTTGCGATAGTCCACGCACACACTGATAGATTTAGGACAGATAGCAGGGGTAGTTTCTTTCCTCAGAGTAGTAGGACCATGGAATGGCCTGCCTGCAACAGTAGTAGATTCCCTGACATTAAGGACATTTAAATGGGCTTTGGACATACATACGGATAATAATGGAATGAAATAGGTTAGATAGGCATCAGATTAATTTCCCAGATCGGCGCAACATTGAGGGCCGAAGGGCCTGTACTGCACTGTAATGTTCTATAACTGTTGGGTACCATCTGGCTTTGGCACCCTGACTATGGGTGAGCTCCAGTCACTGTAACTAACTTCAATAATGCCATCTTGGAGCATGTGCTCTATTTCCTACTGAACCTATGCCAACTTCAGAGGGTTATGGCTAAAAGGATGTTGCTTAATCAGAACAGCATCTCCTAAACAGCACATTAGTTTAGTACTTCCTAGCTTATTTCCGCATACCTCCTCATGTGATAGTAATAACTCTTTCAGGTCATTTTGATTTTCTTGTGGAAGGTAACTCAATAACCTATCTCAACTTTGACAACTTCCTCATTGTCCAACTTGGTTTGAGGAATTCCCAATTCAGAGGCCTCTGAACTTGATTCTTCCTTCTGTGCTGTATTCATTAACACCGTCTCCTCTTGCTTTACTTCCCTATCAAACTACCTTTTGAGCATATTCAAATGACACACTCTCTGAGATTTCTTCATGTCTGGAGTCCTTATCAAGTAAGTTCACCTCACTCAATTTCCTCTCGATTTGATAAGGTCCACGAAACCTTGCTTTTAAAGGCTCACCTCTCACTGGAAGTAACCTTATCCCAAATTGCAAATTTGTGATTTCTTATCCACTTCTTGTTTCATTGTCTACTGTGATACTTTTAAATGCTGTCTAGCCAACTCTCCCAGCTCTATTTAATCGTTCTGTAATATTTGACACATAATCCAAATGGGTGGTCTCTGAATTTTGATTTATTATTTTCTCCTTAATCAATTTTAATGGTCCTCTTACAACATGCCCCAAAATTATTTCAAATGGACCGATTCATGTGGTGCATCTCTGATCGCAAAAAGTACGAATGGAACTCCCTTATCCCAATCATCTGGATAATCCTGACTATAAGCCCTCAACATGGTCTTTAGTGTTTGATGCTATCTCTCTAGTGCTCCCTGTGATTCTGGATAGTACATAATAGATTTGAATTGCTTTATTCCCAAGTTATCCGTAACCTCCTTGAATAGTTTGGATGTGATGTTTGATCCTTGATCTGACTGGATCTCTATTGATTGTCCATATCTAGTAAAAGAATTTAAGTAATTCTTCTAAATCCTTTTAGCTGTGATGTTGTGTAATGGCATTGCCTCTGGAAATCTAGTCAACACATCCATTATTATTAATAAATATTTATTCCCACTTTTTGTTTGAAGTAGGGATCCCGTGCAATCAGTTAAGACTCTTGTGAAAGGTTCCTCAAATACTGGAATAGGTATTAAAGGTGCAGGTTTTATTACTGCTTGTGGTTTTTCCGATTAGCTGACGTGTATGACACGTCTGGCAAAATTCAACTACATCCTTGTGTAGTCCAGGTCAGTAAAAATGTCTTTGTATTTCAGCCTGTGTTTTCCTCACCCCGAAATGACCTCCAAGTGTTAGCTCATGCGCCACTTGCAGCACCTTCCTAATAGTAAAACAATTTGACGAACCTCTGCCCATTTCTCATCTGCTTGAATGTGTGATGGTCTCCATTTCCTCATTAAGATATTGTTTGTTAAATAATAATACACAGATACATTTACTCTCCTCTTTATATGCCTTTTGATACAATTGTTTTAACTTCTCATCTTTCTGCTGTAACTCAATAAGCGTAGCAGAGCTAAAGGTAATTGAATGTTTACCTCATTGCTCCTGCTCTGTCACACTTATCTGATCAAAAAAAGTCCCTGATAAAGCAATGTCAGCTTCCTTATCTATGCGTTTTGATCTCTCTTGCTTCAACTTGTACCTCTGTGATTTTGTGATCACACAATCTAGGGAAATTCCTTGAATAAACATCCTTCATTTCTTCAGTTGCTTAGGGAACATCTCCGGGACACCCACACCAATCAATCCCACTGCCCCGTAATCGAACATTTCAACTCCCCCTCTCTCTCTGCCGAGGACATACTGGTCCTGGGCCTCCTCCATCGCCACTCCCTCACCATCCGATGCCTGGAATAAGAACGCCTCACCTTCCGCCTCGGGAACACTTCAACCTCAGGGCATCAATGTGGACTTCACTAGTTTCCTCATTTCCCCTCCCCCATCTTACCCTAGTTCCAACCTTCCAGCTCAGCATCACCCTCATGACCTGTCCTACCTGCCAATCTTCCTTCCCACCTATCTGCTCCATCCTACTCTCCGACCTATCACCTTTGTCCCCACCTCCATCCACCTGTTGCACTCTAGGCTACCTTCACCCCAGCCCCCTCCCATTTAGGTCTCCACTCCGGAGGCTCCCGCCCGAAATGTCAATTTTCCTGCTCCTCGGATGCTGCCTGACTTGCTGTGCTTTTCCAGTACCACTTTAATCTTGACTGAGAGGATCCTGTGTCCCTTAATATTGTAACCTTTCTACCTGCTACTCCTGGCCTATGTGAACAAATTTTAACCTTGCATGTATATTTTTTAAGGAGATCTGGCACTTCTTCCTCAATCAACCTCTGACCTCTTACACACTCTGAGGCAGTTGTCCAACTTCCCTTGTGCTTTTGTTGTACTAGTCCAACAAAACTACCAGGCTTGTCCGGTTTCTCTACATCTGGCTTTCTCCTAGCCCACCAACACTGATTTTGTGTGGCCCACTTTATTACAATGAAAACATCGGAGCTTTTTAACTTCTTTGCATCCCTTCCCTCCACCCCCCCCCCCCCCCCCCAACCAAAGGGTTTCTTTTTTACCCTGTGGTAAGTTATCATTATGATCTTCACTGAGATCTACCTTTCCCTTTCCATGTGAGGATTTCTCTTTGCACCAATTTCTGTCCCTCATGGACTGAAATTGATTCTGGAAACCAAACCGAGTTTTATGGACCAGCTCATCATCATCAGCCACTTCAGCTGCTCACCTTGCTGTTTTAACTCTCTGCTCTTCCACATGAGTTTGCATTACTTGCTCGCTAAGGTTACCTTCAGCCTTTATCACCAGCCTTTTAAACTGACTTTCCTTTTTAAGTGCTGAAAATGTGTTGCTGGAAAAGCGCAGCAGGTCAGGCAGCATCCAAGGAGCAGGAGAATCGGCGTTTCGGGCATGAGCCCTTCTTCAGGCTCATGCCCGAAATGTCGATTCTCCTGCTGCTTGGATGCTGCCTGACCTGCTGCGCTTTTCCAGCAACACATTTTCAGCTCCGATCTCCAGCATCTGCAGTCCTCACTTTTTCCTTTTTAAGTGCCAGTTTCTGAAGTTCAAATACACTCTCTTTTTCTCTCTCTTCTGCTGTTCTATCTTTTTCCCTCTCTTCTGCTTTTAACCGTAACTCAAACTGTTTAGTTTCTGCTGCCCTTTCCTTATCACTCACCTCTAACTCAAGCTGCTTCATTTGCAATTGAATTCTTGCCATCTCTCTCGATTCTGATGGTTTCTCCAGCAAGTTTTAAATGTTGAGCTACTGCTGTAATTATTTCTCCTTTCCTCACAGAAGCAAGCAGTTCCAATTCCAGCTTCTCTGCTAATTCTTGGAACTTCCAAAGTCACCGCATCCACTTCCAGAAAGCTTTTGACGACTGCAAGAGCCATTACTATCCCAAGGCTTTGTCTTCCCAAACAAACCAATCCCTGAAGTAAAGACACTAGCACCTACCACTTGCTGTTTAAAATCCAGCAAAGAGCCCCCAATCTGTTATGGACTAGTCCAGACCACTCAGAACATTATTAAGCAGGCAGCCCGGACCATAATTTTGCAATTTGTCTTGGTAAGTGTGCAATGAAAATTACCTGTAATAAGCTAGCTCGGTTAAAGCAAACAACAATGTATTCACAATATTACAGAATGAAACATAAAGAACAGAACAAAGAACCCCTCCAGAATGCAGTTTATCCAAACTAGACTTATTACACTGTTTCGAATATGCACAACAGTCCCAAACCCCTTAAAGACCAGTAAAATAATGGAACAAATGCTTACAGTTGAAGTTAGCAGGGCAGAAGGAGAGAGAGTTTAGCAACCTGTTTCCACATAGTTCACTGTTGAAGTCCTAGTTCTGGACTGATCTGCTCAGCTCGAGATCTGATCACTCCCCTTTCATTCTACAGGTCACTTCTAAAACATGACCACGTTGGCCTGTTTACATATAAACAAAAGACCTCTCAAAATCCTTTGTCATCTCTGTACCAAACTAGCCACCTCTGAGCTGGGAGAGTTTTATGACCCCTTTGAAAAAAATAAAGGACAGAGTATCCCTGAGAAAAGGAACAGCTTTTAGAAAAAAAGGGACCAGCTTTTTGACACTCCCTCAACCTTTCTTTATAAGACATGCCCTCCAGTCCAGGCAGCATCCTGGTAAATCCCCTCTGCACCATCTCTACAGCTTCCACATCCTTCCTATAATGAGGTGACCAGAACTGAGCACAATATTCCAAGCATATTTGAACCAGGACTCTATAGAGCTGCAGCATAATCTCACGGCTCTTAAAATCAACTCCCTTGCTAATACAAGCCAACACACCATATGAGTTCTTAACAATCCTATGAACCTTGGTGGCAACTTTGAGGGATCTATGGACATGGATCCCAAGATCCCTCCAGCCTGCCAAGCATCCCACCTTTAACCCTACATTCTGCATTCAAATTTGACCTTCCAAATTGAATGACTTCAGATTTTTCCAGTTTGAATTACATCTGCCACTTCTCAGCCCAGTTCTTCATCCTGTCAATGTCTCATTGCAACCTCTCACAGCCCTCCAAACTATCCACAACTCCACCAACCTTCGTGTCATCAACAAACGTACTAACCCACCCTTCCTCATCCAAGTCATTTATAAAAATCACAAAGATCAGAGGTCCAAGAACAGATCCCTGTGGAACAACACTGGTCACTAAGCTCCAGGCTGAATACTTTTCATCTATTACCACCTTCTGTTTTCTATGGGCCAGCCAATTCTGTATCTAGAAAGACAGGTTTCCCTGTATCCCATGCCTCCTTACTTTCTGCATGAGCCTACCATGGGGAACTTTATCACACAACTTGCTAAAATCTATGTACACCACATCCACTGTTCCACCTTTATCAACGTGTTTTGTCATATCCTCAAAGAATTCAATAACCTAATTTAGAAACCTAACTAAAGATGAGCAATAAATGCTGGTTTAGCTAGCGTCATCCACATCCCATGAATAAGTGTTTAATAAAGGTCACATTAGGAACTGCTCCTTTCTGCTATTTAATAAGTAGGGGGCTCGAAACCACATTGTGGTCAAGTAAAATCCTGTCTGCCTAGCTACGGCCTTAGTGGAGAGCAGTCCCTTCTTTTTGTGAACACTGCGCCCAACATTTCCCAAATATAATGACTCAGCCATTTCTTCACTTTCCAGCCTCCCGAATTGTGGCATTCTGACATCTCATTAGGAACTGCCTGACTGACTCTATCAAAAATTTCCACCTCTAGTGACTATCTGTGTGGAATGTGCACATTCTCCCTGTGTCTGAGTGGGTTTCCTCCCACAATCCAAAGATGTGCAGGTCAGGTGAATTGGCCATGCTAAATTGCACATAGTGTTAGGTGCATTAGTGAGGGGTAAGTACAGGGTCTGGGTGGGTTACTCTTTGGAGGGTTGTTGTGGATTTGTTGGGCTAAAGGGCCTATTTCCATACTATGGGGAATCTAATCTAATCTTAGACTGTCCCAACTCACCATTCATTTGGCCTCCCAGTGGGTCTTGTCGAGGACTACTGCAGTGCCAGCAGTGGCCACTGCTATGCAACAGTGCTGTTTAGACTGGAGATCTGTCAGCTATATGATTGGCTGGTTGTTCTCAGAAGTGGATCATCATCCCAGATGGGGATGACAGCCCCGACCTCAGTCTGACAGCCATTAATTCTGGTCATTATTTCACCACGAGGTAGGGACAGACTTGTCCTTGATTCTTTAGCCAGGAGTGAGGCAATTGCCTCCTTGAACAGCTCCAGCCATAGATTGGTTGTATCAGCATTGGTGTATATTAAGGATTAAATGTTTTCAAATTACGTAGTGAAGAAACTGAAGGAACTTTAAGTAGGCCATCAAATATTACAATCATTAAACTGTCAGATCATATAACAGTGCACAAAAATGTTGTGTAGTACTATCACTTTCTTTCTCAGTTGCTTTTTTAGCATACACATCATCATTGTGGAGCAAAGGCACTCCCTGACCTGAAATCTAAAAGCGTTCAACACATCTGGCATGTGAAAAAATACATTATCCTTCATTGTATTTATAAACATAATTGCAAACATGACTTTGTATATCTATTATCTTTGAATTAAAAGGATCGATGAATTTGAGTCACACATTTCTAATAAAATTTCATACCCTTTCTACCTTAATAACCAGATAACATTACCTATTGAATTCATATCAATGCCAGATTTTTATTTAAGAATGTGGTAGATGAAGACTGTATTGATCTTGGCAATAGAATAATCTATTGATACACTTTCCATTTTACTAACAGGGAGACATTTGATCTCCACTTATCTTCAAGAAAATGGACTAGGTTAGGCACTTTGATTGACATGAAAGCTCCATACTGAGGAGAAAATTAAGTTTTATAGCAAGCTTTTCTTGTTACCTTAATCTAAATCGTTCACAGTCAGACTGTTGGTATCCTTCGTGACTACATGCAAGTTTGCAAACTTATCCAGATGAGTCATGACAGTATGTTGAAATAAAGATTTTAACACTGTACCCTGTGGTATATATATGTTGTTTTTCAAATGGCTCATCCTTAAGGACTCCACATGCTGTGTGTACACAATGTTGCACCCCTGCCTGGCTGCTAGTCCACTGTGACTTTAGAAGCTGCAAACAAAGATCTGTTGGATTGCTGTAATAAAACCAAAATCTTGCAGATGCTGAAAATATAGAATAAAATCAAAAAGGCTCGAGAAACTCAGCAGGTATGGTAATATTTTTGGAGAAAGAGAGTTAATGTTTTGATTCTGATATAACACTTCTTCATGTTTGCTTCATAGCCTATAATGCGTTTTACAATTTTAAACAGATTAAGTCCATGGGTTAATTTATTTATGATGCGCATTTGTTTGTTAGACAACTGTCGTTTACATGACGTGATGGACAGAGGTGAAAACATTATGCTGTGAGGCCTGAGTTGATAAGTTGTGGAACTGAAAAGGCCCAGTTGGTCAGAGAACTGCAGGAAAGTCAATGTATCAGATCAGGACTCTTAATCAGGACTGGGGAGGGGGAAAGGGGCTCAGAAATTATCATGTTTGAATAATCAGCAAGCGAGTTAGTCTACAACTGAAACATATGTTAACCGCCTTACACTGTGCTGAGGTGGATGAGACATTCAGCTCACATCAGAGTATTGAAAACACAGCTTCTGCAGTAAACACTCAAATGCCTTCGGAGAGACCAGTTTAATTCACTTGAGAT
Organism: Chiloscyllium plagiosum; assembly: GCF_004010195.1. Lineage (NCBI taxonomy): Eukaryota > Metazoa > Chordata > Chondrichthyes > Orectolobiformes > Hemiscylliidae > Chiloscyllium > Chiloscyllium plagiosum. The sequence continues at coordinate 26,275,196 of NC_057720.1, read as the reverse complement.
AGGCAAGTGATCAGGGTCTGTGCTAGATCAATAGCAAGCAAATGAAAGTCAAAGGCATCTCTTCAGAGTATTCAACAAAAAAAATCTCCAGTTTAAATTAGGACAGAGAAAAACTCCTAACATATATAAAATGTTCAAACAGTGATCAGTGCTATGGCTTCTGGATTTTGGACATGAGATGCAGGAAAATGAGCCATTAAGATTTGCTTAGTGATTAGGAACAAAGGTCTGTACAAACTTATCACATCTGGATTAACAGTGAAGAGATAAAAGATCACAAATGATATAGGCCATATTAAAGACCCATTCAGAGTCCGATTAAACTCTTGAGTTTATTGACAAGCATTCATGCAATTTAGACAAAAGCCTACTGAATGCATAGACTTCATGGGCAGATACTGAGAAAAAGACTTATGATTTTTCAGGTGGGGAGCTAGCAAACAATTGGTGGCTGCATCAACTCCCATGGACACTTTCCAGAAAGATTTGCTTGACAAGATAAAGACTTGCAGTGTTGAAAAATTACTGCCAGGCAGATAGAATTATGAAATAGTCCTTACAGGTTAATGAAGCTTACAGGTCCTTAATACAAACATGACAGTTGACACACTCACTAGAACACCCAAGCATAGCATGACGTGTGAAACATGTGGCTTTTGACATGCACCAAGGAAATGACCAGCTTGCAGTCAGCTTTGCAAGGGGTGTAGCAGCAAAGGTGCATATGGCAGAGGCATTGCAGCTACAAACCAAGCACATGCAAGAAATATCTTCCTGCTACAGTAAAGACCACCTAACATCCTGCCAGAGACAGGATTGACAAAACAGAATCTCACAATGTACATGGCAACTAAAAAGCAGTGAACACACATTCCACACTGGAAATCTCATAGAAAGTCTTTCAATATGATGAAATCATCTGAAGTGTTCATGAAAATCCAAATTATCTGTCTTTAGAAAACTGGCGATGATTGGTAGAGGAGTAAGTGGCGATATGCTGCCCCTGCAAATTCTGAAAAGGTACACACAGACATGGAAAACGTATTGAAATTTGTGGCTATAAAACTCGCAGTATGCAACATTCACCAAGTCCACCCGTAATAATGCTAGAGTGCAATTTCAATCAACCTACTTGAATGCTGCAGATTTTGCTGCAGCAGGGAATGCAGGTAGATCAGCATGCTGTGATTTTACAATAGTCCTAATCCAGGGAATCAGTCAGAGATCGAAGGCATTACAAATCTGCAGCAGACTGTGAATCAGTGGGCCTAAATGTTCAGCTTTCAGATGTGGAGAAAAAAAAAAATCTCAAGTTCAAAAGAAATAGGTTGAGCAACTAACTCAGGATTGCCATTTTCGGTTTTGAGAATGTCATCTCCAATATGATTGAGGTGTAAGGAGATAACTGGTCAGCTCACAAAGAAGAATAAAGTGTTGGATGGAGAAAAAAAAAGGAAAAGGAACTAAAATTGATTCACGTTTTTGGATCATTGGAATCTCTTTTGTGGTAGAAGTGACCTGTACAAGAAGGACGTTTTGCACCTAAATTGGAAGGGGACTAATATACTGGCAGGGAAATTTGCTAGAGCTGCTCGGGAGGATTTAAACTAGTAAGGTGGGGGGGTGGGACCCAGGGAGATAGTGAGGAAAGAGATCAATCTGAGACTGGTACAGTTGAGAACAGAAGTGAATCAAACAGTCAGGGCAGGCAGGGACAAGGTAGGACTAATAAATTAAACTGCATTTATTTCAATGCAAGGGGCCTAACAGGGAAGCAGGTGAACTCCGGGCATGGTTAGGAACATGGGGCTGGGATATCATAGCAATTACAGAAACATGGCTCAGGGATGGGCAGGACTGGCAGCTTAATGTTCCAGGATACAAATGCTACAGAAAGGAGGGAAGAGAGGAGGGAGAGTGGCATTTTTGATAAGAGATAGCATTACAGCTGTGCTGATGGAGGATATTCCCGGAAGTACATCCAGGGTAGTTATTTGGGTGGAACTGAGAAATAAGAAAGGGATGATCACCTTATTGGGATTGTATTATAGAGCCCCTAATAGTCAGTAGGAAATTGAGAAACAAACTTGTAAGGAGATCTCAGCTATCTGTAAGAATAATAGGGTAGTTATGGTAGGGGATTTTAACTTTCCAAACATCACCTGGGACTGCCATAGTGTTAAAGGTTTAGATGGAGAGGAATTTCTTAAGTGTGTACGAGACAATTTTCTAATTCAGTATGTGGATGTACCTACTAGAGAAGGTGCAAAACCTGACCAACTCTTGGGAAATAAGGCAGGGCAGGCGACTGAGGTGTCAGTGGGGGAGCTTTGGGACCAGCGACCATAATTCTATTAGCTTTAAAATCGTGATGGAAAAGGATGGACTAGATCTAAAAGTTGAAGTTCTAAATTGGAGAAAGGCCAATTTTGATGGTATTAGGCAAAAACTTTCGAAAGCTAATTGGAGGCAGATGTTCGCAGGTAAAAGGAACGGCTGGAAAATGGGAAACCTTCAGAAATGAGATAACAAGAATCCAGAGAAAGTATATTCCTGTCAGGGTGAAAGGGAAGGCAGGTAACTATAGGGATTGCTGGATGACTAAAGAAATTGAGGGTTTGGTTAAGAAAAAGAAGGAAGCATATGTCAGGTATAGACAGGATAGATCAAGTGAATCCTTAGAAGAGTATAAAGGAAATAGGAGTATACTTAAGAGGGGAATCAGGCGGGCAAAAAGGGGACATGAGATAACTTTGGCAAATAGAATTAAGGAGAATCCAAAGGGTACTAAATGAATATTTTGCATCAGTATCAATGTGGAAAAGGATATGGAAGATATAGACTGTAGGAAAATAAATGGTGACATCTTACAAAATGTCCAGATTACAGAGGAGGAAGTGCTGGATGTCTTGAAACGGTTAAAGGTGTATAAATCCCCAGGACCTGATCAGGTGTACCCGAGAACTCTGTGGAAAGCTAGAGAAGTGATTGCTGGACCACTTGCTGAGATATTTGTATCATCAATAGTCATAGGTGAGGTGCTGGAAGACTGGAGGTTGGCAAACGCGGTGCCACTGTTTAAGAAGGGCGCTAAAGACAAGCCAGGGAACCATAGACCGGTGAGCCTGACCTCAGTGGTGGGCAAGTTGTTGGAGGGAATCCTGAGAGACAGGCTGTACATGTATTTGGAAAAGCAAGGACTGATTAGGGATAATCAACATGGCTTTGTGCATGGGAAATCATGTCTCACAAACTTGATTGAGTTTTTTTGAAAACGTAACAAAGAAGATTGGTGAGGACCGAGCAGTAGATGTGATCTATATGGACTTCAGTAAGGTGTTCGACAAGGTTCCCCATGGGAGACTGATTAGCAATGTTAGATCCATGGAATAAAGGGAGAACTAGCCATTTGGATACAGGACTGGCTCAAAGGTAGAAGACAGAGGGTGGTGGTGGAGGGTCGTTTTTCAGAGTGGAGGCCTGTGACCAGTGGAGTGCCACAAGGATCGGTGCGGGGCCCTCTACTTTTTGTCATTTACAAAAATGGTTTGGATGCGGGCATAAGAGGTACTGTTAGTAAGTTTGCAGATGACACCAAAATCGGAGGTGTAGTGGACAGTGAAGAGGGTTACCTCCGATTACAACGGGATCTGGACCAGATGGGCCAATGGGCTGAGAAATGGCAGATGGAGTTTAATTCAGATAAATGCGAGGTGCTGCATTTTGGGAAAGCAAATCTTAGCAGGACTTATATACTTAATGGTAA
>NC_057720.1:26238810-26271218 GCF_004010195.1 Chiloscyllium plagiosum | reverse complement strand
TGAGGGATGACCTTATAGAGGTTTACAAAATTATGAGGGGCATAGATAGGATAAATAGACAAAATCTTTTCCCTGGGATTGGGGAGTCCAGAACTAGAGGGCATAGGTTTAGGGTGAGAGGGAAAGATATAAAAGAGATCTAAAGGGCAACGTTTTCAAGCAGAGGGTGGTATGTGCATGGAATGAGCTGCCAGAGGATGTGGTGGAGGCTGGTACAATTGTAACATTTAAGAGGCATTTAGGTGGGTAAATGAATAGGAAGGGTTTGGAAGGATATGGGCCGGGTGCTGGCAGGTGGGACTAGATTGGGTCGGGATATCTGGTCGGCGTGGACGGGTTGGACCGAAGGGTCTGTTTCCTTGCTGTACATCTCTATGACTCTAAAACCTCTGTATCATAAACCAGTAATTCACAGGAAGATTTGGAGCAACTCACATTTAAAATAAATCCGGTTCAGCAGAAGCAGCTACAAAAATATCAGCCTGAGGTCGGAACAAATTTGGAGAAAATGACAGGCAAGGAAAAAAAAAAGGTGGAGATGCACAGTGCAAATAATAAGGAGCTGTAAATCACATCTGAAGCAGTCCTTTCAGAAATAAATGCTCGTGTTGATGTTTTAGTGAAATATTTTAGGCAATACAAAGAGGAAACCAAATAACTATAGAAACAGCAAATGGAAGAGGTCCGGTCTTTAAAGAATACAAAGAGAAAAAATAAGCTGAAGTGGTTGAACATTTGTTAGAAGAGGTTGTGAAGGAAAACAAAATGTACTGAACAAAAAGATAACTAAGCCTTTTACAGAATTAGCAGGATCCGAGGTGTAAAACGAGAATTTCCAAATGAGTTGGAAGCTCTTAAGGCACAAATCAGTAAATGCCAAGGCAATTTGAACTATTGAAACAGCCTGAGGAATGTGATGAGTCAGTGACTAATCTGAAGCAGAACTTGGCTATAGTGTATCAGGATTAGCAAATGCTGGAACAGGAATTGTAGTCGTTGAAATAAAAACTTGTCAACACAAACAGGAGTGACAGGCAATATGACTAATAACTGTGGAAATTACTAGCACCTTCAGGTGAAGTCAATGCCAAGAGTTCTGAATGCATTTGAAATTAATCTGTTTGTTATAACGATTCTTAAGCTCATCTGTTATTATAAATATTTCAGCTTTCATTTTTGGAATAGAGGGTTTCTTTTTGTATACCTTGTCTTTCAGAGAGTTAACATTGATGGATTCCAGAAACTGTATGATTCTATCTGTCAGGTAGTTAGCTATGAATTTGCTACCTGCATGTACAGAAATTATTTGGGGGTTGTAATGTTTGTTTCATAATTTGTAATGTGTTTTATTGTTTTCAGTAAACTACCTCAAAAAGTTAATCAATCCCTGGTTAATGATTATTGTTATCATGACAGTACCCATCAGTAGCCAGGTCAAAGGCAATGGAGAGTTCCTCTACTTGTACCTAATTGCGGCTTCCCTCTCTACCTCCCCCAAGTGAAATATGCAGTTTGCCTTTCTTTGTATGTTTTCTCTGACATGGGATTTCTCAAGTCGGTTTACAACAAATGGATTGTTTTTGAAGTGCAGTCACTGATGTTAAGTAGGCAAATGTGACATCCAATGTGTACAGAATAAGATCCTGCAAAACTCAATGACTGAACGACTGAAAACTCTGTATATTCTGGGGAATGGCAAACGCAGGGATATTTGCCAGAACACAAGAAAGACACTTTGTTCTTCTTCAAATACAAATGGATCTATTAAAATAACATGAGCACACTGACTAGAGTCAAAAAAATTTTATCTGAAAAATGGCAGCTCAAATGGCATACTATCAATATTAGTCTCATCTTATTCACCGGGATATATAATTCTCGACATCAGTTCTTCCCATGTATTTTTGATTGGAAGCTTTTACTCTGACTTCAACTCGAGTGGCAAGGTGGCTTAGTGATTAGCACTGCTACCTCACAGCATCAGTTTGATCCCACCATTGGGTGACTGTCTGCGTGGAGCTTGCACATTCTACCCATGTCTGTTTAGGTTTCCTCACACAGTCCAAAGATGAGCAGGTTAGGTGGATTGCCCATGAGAAATTGCTCATAGTATCCAGGGGTGTGCAGGTTAGATGGATTGGCCATGGGAAATGCAGGATCAAGGTTGGGGAAGGGTGGGTCTGGGTGGGATGCTCTTTAAAGGGTCAGTGAAAGACTCAATGGGTCAAATGGCTTGCTTCCACGCTGTAGAGATTCTATGATTCTGCTATTGTAACAATCCTTGTTATTGATATTTTTGCTATATTACATACGGGAATTATTAGTTCAGAGTCTGGTGATCCTGCTCCATTTTATTTACCACAGTCAGACCCCTTTTTTTGACATAGTACTAGTAATGAATCTCCAGCCATTATGTGACAAGGATAATTCCATAACGTCAGAAGAGCACTTAATAAGAACTCCATCTTCACTTCCTAGAGCCTGCTGCAACCATTTTAATAATTGGGATAGGAAGGCAGTCAACGGCATAGCTTCCTGAGCTCAGAGCCAGCTGTCATTGCTGTGTATTTGGCAAAGAGGGAAGAATGGCAAGCAGCCTTATTGATGGGACAGGAGGCAGGAATTCCCAGTTAGGGTGGGGAGATGGTGGTAGGTTTCATTGTCTGAGGTTTAAAAGATTTTCCCCATCCAATCCAAGTTGATATCAGGGCGGTCATGGAAGAAAATTCCTCTTCTGTCCCAAAAGTATCTACCAGGTTTGTTATATTAGCCTAATTGTATACCTCTGCTTTAAAGCTCGGTGGAATTATAAACCTGAAGGAAATTATCAAACTATTATGTTACAGTTTGAGTAGTACATAGTTTCAAAGTGCATTGCTTGCACTGTGGCATTATGTTGAACAGAAACCGAACCAAAGCTGTTGTAAGATCTTTTGCAGCAGCTTGCTGCCACTGTGTCTAAGCTCGATTCTATCCTAGATTGCAAAGGTGAAACATGGTCTAAGGTGAGGCCTAATCCAGGCAGTTGTCACCAAGAAGAGTTTTAGCTGTGCTATTCAAGCAAAGTTGAATTGGATTACAGATGGAAGGATAGTGCACTTGAACTCTCGCCTCTACTGATTTATAGCTTAAACCCAGGATGGAATTGGAATGCAATTATAAAATATTTTACTTGATAATATGGTGGAACCATCTGGTATCATTAGAAAAGGTGGCAGGAAATTTATCTCAAACATTCATGCATTTAATAATAAAGTATTTCAGTTAGCAATAGATAGGTGATATTTTATCCAGTTTTAATATATACACTATGAAATAGTTTTTGTTGGCAGAAAGAGTGGAGATAAATTGCACAACGTAGAGATGAAGAGACACTGTGAAAAAACCTATCATGCTAGCTAACCTGCTGCTTCACATTACTTTTCTACTGTTTCATTATTGTTTGTGCTCAGCCCATCATCCTGCTGTCAAAAAAAGCAGACAGTGATCCGATGTGAAATTATTTTGCAACCTTGATCTCTGAATGTTTCTCACATTTCTGGATCAAAGCAATTTTTTTCCCAAACCTGCACTCCAAACTAGTGATGTCCATTAAGGGAAAGAAAACAGTGGCTGAAGTGTAAACCTTTGGCAATACTTTTGCCTTGATCACCTTGAAGGTGAACATTAATTGTGTTCTTTATCAAAATCTTGATGGATGCATAGCTCTTCCTCTGACTCTGTTCGCTGCTTCTTTTCCTTGTCAAAGTATATTGCAAATACTGTATTCACTGATAAGCCTAGGCAGAGTGGTGGAAACAGCACAATTTGAGCAGCTTAGGTCAGCTCTGCGTGAAATTGTCTTCTTTTCTTCTCTTCTGTTTTAATGCTACACACTGCAAGTAGGAAGCATAATTTCCTAACATTCAATATTATAATATTGTGAGAAATTGAAATCTCTTCACTACAATGCTCTTGAACTGTTGGAAATCAGAGCCCAGAGGAACATTAAATGCAACAGCCAGCAATAGCATTTTCCAATTTTAATAGGATCCTACAAATCTTATTATACAGATGTTTATATTTTTATTTCATGCTCATTGGAATGAAACTTGACTCAATTTAAGGAATTAAACATTATCCATCAACAGCAATCAGAATTAACGTGTTCGCACTATTCAATTTTTATCATTAAGAAGTGAAGCCAATGCAGACAGAGCCATTTTCACAATAAAGTTACAGAGGTGTTGTGGGAAGGAAATTATGGCTCTTGCAGTGACAGCCCTTGCATCACATTTAATGTTTTTCATTCAGAAAACAAAATATAGATTACACTTCTCACTATGATTTGGAGATGCCGGTGTTGGACTGGGGTGTACAAAGTTAAAAATCACACAACACCAGGTTATAGTCCAACAGGTTTAATTGGAAGCACACTAGCTTTCGGAGCGATGCTCCTTCATCCACCATCCAGGATGAAGGAGCGTCGCTCCGAAAGCTAGTGTGCTTCCAATTAAACCTGTTGGACTATAACCTGGTGTTGTGTGATTTTTAACTTCTCACTATGACAGCTTCGGCCGCCAAATAACCTGTTGGTTTTTCACAAAAATTTTATAATTTAAATGATTGTGAATTTGTTATGAAATTATTATCACTCTCTGCAGGGTTCTTAGACTTTGGAAACGTAGATGTGGTACATGTCAATGTGTGATAGTGTTTTCATTTTGGCAAGAGTATCATTATGAGTTCTTTTAATCAGACTCAGAAAATGAATAAGTCAGTTTGAATTAACTCAAAAGGCATTTTTTTTTCCAGAACATTTAGCAGTTTATCCATCTGCTCCTCACTTTCCTGATATGTGGAGGAGGCAATCCCTCTATTCTTAGGAGATCCAGAACATAAATTAACACAAGTCTGCATCATGAGAGCTCTATATGTGGGTTATGGTAAGAGGAAATTGCTTGCTGTTGTTTTAGTTATAGATCTAATGGATGCAAAATTGACATTTCAGACAAGTAAGACTTAATGTCTTTAATCAATGAAAGAAGAGTATCATCAGACATTTTAAATATTGTGGAAAGCTTGCAACTGTTATTGCCAAAGACTAATGTAGCAACTTAAATATACTTGAAGTAATATTCAGGTGGAGGGAGTACAATATTTTATGATGCATTGTACAAACTGATACGGAGAAATTGTTCTCTGAAAATTGGTTCACACATAATTGTTTGAGGTAGGGTTAGGACCTCATGCTTGATGGTTTAGAGCGATGATCATTTTTCAGTCTTATGAGTATCAGGTAACAAAGCACAGAAAGCATGCCAATTAATCAGTGGTAATTCACCAAAGCCAGCACCGTGAGCATTGGCCACAGTATAGGAGAACAAATCATAACAGGGTGATTGAAGGAGAGCAATTATTACAGATGCATAAAGTGCTCCACAATGCCATTTTTTCTGAAAGAGCTTCCACAACACAGCCAGGAGGATTAGGCATGGGCATGTGGTGTCATGAGATGCATGAAATTGAAACTAGCTTAAAGTTCATGGGAATTGGCACAGAAGGTAAAAGATTTATTTAAAAGACAAAGAGCCATACATTGAGGATATTTTCTGACATTGAGGAGATGGTGTGGTCAGATTGTGTAGACACATAGTTGATATTCTGGAGACAAGAAATGTACCCTTAGGCAAAATATGATCATGATATTCATTCTAGATAAGTGGTAAACAAGTAGGCATTTTAATATGATTGTAGTATGGTGTAATGTTATAAAAGATTGAAATATTAATATGCTGACTGCCTATCTAATTATTATAAGATAGGCCAGAGCTGGAAAACAGAGTCAAATCAATGTAGGATCGATGCAGCATTGGAGAATGGTAGCATGTAGCAGGATAGGATCTCACTGAGGTTGGATCAGGCAGTAGACAACAGACATGTTGCATCAACTCTAAGTTCTGCAAGGACATGTGGTGTCATTTGAGACATGGTATTTCAGGAAACCCTGAGAAGTATGAACTGAGGGGAATGTATATTGGTTCAGGATGCTGAAAAGGTAGCATGAGAGTGCTGATCAAAGAGCAGTTTTATTGCAATTAAGTTCATCCAGGGCATCTGCTGGAGCACAGTAATGGATGTATACTTTACCTCCGCTGTAACAAAGACCTCTTATAATTTTACTCGCTCAAGTAGAGGATGTAGGAAATCGCATCATTGGTCCATGACCTGAAAGTAAAGCAATTTTATCAGTGGGGCATGCTTATGGCTTACAGTGTAAGTACAGGCACAGGCAACACAATGTGAAGCTCTTACTTGCTTTTCAGTCCCTATCATTGGCCACATTTCGTTATATAAGACTGTTTAACCAATGCTTTCTGATCCCTGTCAAGCCGTACTATTATCCCATGTTGTGTAGTGTATAAATCTACACATTTAACTCATAGAAGCTAATGGTCTCAGTAAAAATGTGTCATTTGGAAAGATAGTGGGAACATTTTCACTTGTGTACAGGTTAGAAGACTGATGGTGATGAATCATGCTCTGGATAGATTGGGTCTAATTGCAATGGGTGACTGATTAACAACTGCCAATTTCCTGCCCATGCCCAAGTAAACTTTGCCCCCTTTATATGTCCTGCTGTAGATTTCAACTGGAACAATATGATGACTTTTTCACCCAAGCTAAGTACCAGACATATACAGGCAAATCCTAATTGTAATTATTTGCATTTGGCTAAAATTCTGCCATTTTGATCAGGAAGGTGTTAATCTTGACTGCCTGGAAAATGCTTCAGTAAACCACAATTTCTACTTAATCTGTAGCTGTAGCAAACATCAGTTGATCATCTATTACTAATACAATTGACTTTCGTTTGTGCAGAAAGGTACAATTTTAACCTTCTGATACAGAAAGACTAATTAAGACTAATTTGCTTTGCCTGTCTCCTTGCTAATCGAATAAGTAATCCAGTGGTTGGTGTGAGCCCTCATCTAATGGGTGTTAAGTATTTCTCTTAACACTTTTGGTACCAGATTACTACTAATGACTCTCACAATTCTTCAGGTGAGCACTTTCCTAAATATTACAAGAAAGTCTTATGCATCAGACATATTGAGTTTGATCTCTCAAACGGGCTCTACCGCAACGCAAGAAGCAGTCATAAAGTCATAGATTTGTATAGCGCGGAAACAGACCCTTCGTCCATGCTGGCCAGATATCCTAAATTAATCCAGTTCTATTTAGAACATGGAACATAGAACATTGCAGCAATGTACAGACCCTTCGGCCTTCAATGTTGCGTTGACCTGTGAAACCAATCTGAAGCCCATCTAACCTAAACTATTCCATTCTCATCCACATGTTTATCCAATGACCATTTAAATGCCCTTAAAGTTGGAGGGGCTACAACTGTTGCAGGCAGTGCATTCCACACCTTTACTACTTTCCGAGTAAAGAAACTACATCTGACATGTGTCCGACATCGATCACTCCTCAAATTTAAAACTATGTTGCCTCGTGCTAGCTGTCACCATCCAAGGAAAAAAGCCCTCAATGTCTAAACTATCTAATCCTCTGATTATCTTATACATCTCAATTAAGTCACCTCTCAACCTTCTCCTCTCCAATGAAAACAGCCTCAAGTCCCTGAGTCTTCCCTCATAAGACCTTTCCTTCATATCAGACAACATCCTAGTAAATCTTCTCTGAACCCTTTCTAAAGCTTCCACATCCTTCCTATGATGCGGTGACCAGAACTGTACGAAATACTCCAAATGTGGCCACACCTGAGTTTTGTACAGCTGCAGCATGACCTCATGGCTCCAAAACTCAATCCCTCTACCAATAACAACCTCATTAACCTGGGTGGTAACTTTCAAGAATCTATGTACCTGGACACGGAGATCTCTGCTCATCTACACTACCAAGAATCTTGCCATTAGCTCAGTACTCTGTATTCCTGTTGATCCTTCCAAAGTGAATCACCTCACACTTTTCCGTATTAATCTCCATTTGCCACCTCTCAGCCCAGCTCTGCAGCTTATCTATGTCCCTCTGTAACCTACAACATCCTTCGGCACTATTCACAACTCTACCGACCTCAGTGTCATCCGCCAATTTACTAACCCATCCTTCTATGCCCTCATCCGGGTCATTTATTAAAATGGCAAACCACAGTGACCCCAAAACAGATCCTTGAAGTACACCACTAGTAACTGAACTCCAGGATGAATTTTTCCATCAACCACCATCCTCTGTCTTCTTTCAGCATGCCAATTTCTGGTCCAAACCACTAAGTCACCCTCAATCCCATGCCTCTGTGTTTTATGCAATAGCCTACCATGGGGAACCTTAACAAATGTCTTACTGAAATCCATATATACCACATCAACTGCTTTACCCACATCAACCTATTTGGTCACCTTCTCAAAGAACTCAGTAAGATTTGTGAGGCATGACCTACCCTTCACAAAACCATGTTGACTATCCCTAATCAACTTATTCCTTTCTAGATGATTATAAGTCCCGTCTCTTATAATCCTTTCCAACATTTTACCCACAACTGAAGTAAGGCTCACTGGTCTATAATTACCAGGGTTGTTACTCCCCTCCTTGAACAAGAGAATGACATTTGCTATCCTCCAGTCTTCTGGCACTATTCCTGTAGACAATGACGACATAAAGATCAAAGCCAAAGGATCGACAATCTCCTCCTTGGCTTACAAGAATATCCTTGGATAAATCCCATCCAGCCCATGGGATTTATCCATTTTCACACTTTCCAGAATTGCTAGCACTTCCTCCTTGTGAACCTCAATCCCATCCAGTCTAGTAGTCTGCATCACAATATTCTTCTCGGCAACATTGCCTTTTTCTAGTGTGAATGCTGACAAAAACATTCATTTAGCGCTTCCCCCATCTCTTCTGACTCCATGCACAACTTTCCACTACTATCCTTGATTGGCCCTAATCTTACTCTAATCATTCTTTTATTTCTGATATACCTATAGAAAGCCTTAGGGTTTTCCTTGATCCTATCTGCCAACACTTCTCATGTCCCCTCCTGGCTCATCTTCGCTCTCTCGTTAGGTCTCTCCTGGCTAACTTGTAACCCTCAAGCGCCCTAACTGAGCCTTCAGGTCTCATCCTAACATAAGCCTTCTTCTTTCTCTTGACAAGACCTTCACCTTCCTTGGTAAACCATGGTTCCCGCACTTGACAACTTCCTCCCTGCCTGACTGGTATATACTTATCAACGACACACAGTTCCTTGAATAAGCTCCACATTTCAATTGTGCCCATCACCTGCAGTTTCCTTTCCAATCTTATGCAGCTTAAATCTTGCATAATCACATTGTAATTGCCTTTCCACCAGCTATAATTCTTGCCCTGTGTTATATACCTATCCCTTTCCATTGCTACAGTAAACATAAGTGAATTGTGGTCACTGTCACCAAAATGCTCACCCGCCTCCAAATTAAATACCTGGCTGGGTTCAGTCCCCAGTACCAAATCTAAAGTAGCCTTGTCCCTTGTTGGCTTGTCTACATACTGTGTCAGGAAACCCTCCTGCTCATATTAGACAAAAGCTGACCCATGTACTTGAACTGTAGTATTCCCAGTCGATATTTGGAAAGTTAAAGTCCCCCACCCTGTCACTCTCGCTCCTATCGAGAATCATCTTTACTATTCTTTCCTCTATATCTCTGGAGCTATTTGGAGGCCTGTAGAAAACACCCAACAAGCTGACCTCTCCTTTCCTGTTTCTAATCTTAGCCCATACTACCTCAGCAGACGAGTCCTTGAAAGTCCTTTTCTGACCTTTCTTAACCTCACTACTCTCGACCTCCTGTATACTGGAGCTACAATTTCATTATCCATTCCTCTACTGAATTAATTTAAACCTACCCGAACAGCATTAGCAAATTTCACCCGCTGGATATTGGTACCCAAGATTGGTTCAGGTGAAGGCCATCCTGTTTGTAAAAGTCCCACCTACCCCAGAAAGAGTCCCAATTATCCAGGAATCCAAAACCCTCTCTCCTGCACCATCCCCATAGCCACATGTTCAACTTCTCTCTCTCTCCCTATTCCTTGTCTCGCTAGCACATGGCACTCTGTTTGTTCTAGCTCTCAGCTTCCATCCTAGCTCCCTGCATTTCTGCCTTAAATCCCCATCTCTCTTCCTACCTATGTTGTTGGTGCCTATATGGACCACAACTTGGGGCTGCTCCCCCTCCCTTGCAAGGATCCTGAAAACACGCTCAGAGACGTCACGAACCCTGGCACCTGGGAGGCAACACATGAATTGTGAGTCTCTCTCATTCCCACTGAACCTCCTATCTGTCCTCCTAACTATGGAATCTCCAATGACTAATGCTTTGCTCCTTTCCCCCTTCCCTTCTGAGCAACAGGGACAGACTCTGTGCCAGTGACCTGTGCCCCATTGCTTACCCCTGGTACTTCATTCCCCCCAACAGTATCCAAAACGGTATACTTGTTATTGTGGGGAATGGCCACAGGGGATCCCTGCACTGCCTGCCAGTTCCCTTTCCGTCCCTTGACTGTAACCCATCTACCTTCTTTTTCCTGAGGTGTGAATATCTCCCTATAACTCCACTCAATAACTCCCTCTGCCACCCGAATGATCCGAAGTTCATCCAGATCCAGCTCCAGTTCCCTATTGCGGTTTTCGAGGAGCTGGATTTGGGTGCACCTCCCACAGATGCAGTCAGCAGGGACACTACTGGTGACCCTTACCTCCCACGTTCTGCAGGAGGAACATTCAACTACCCTAACCTCCATTCCCACAATTCTAAATTCCTAATGAGACTACTGAAAACCTAAAAAAAATAAACATTAGTCACCTTACCAATCTGGTGCGCAGAACCTTTTGTTTTGGTTAGAGGAGGTGAATGAGTGGGAGACATTACCCGAGTCGTGTTTCGGGTAGAGCAACCATCCAAATATAAAGCCTCACTTAGCAGCAATCCAGTGTCTGCTCCTGCTCAGTGTGTGCTCCGCCTATACACGAGGTAAGTTTTTGTATATTTTAAATTTATCTTCCCATCAGGCCGTTGGCCCTCGTTGTCACTCCTCCCATTGCAATTGCAATTGGAAAAACTGAAGAACTCCCGAGGTAAGCTTCTATATTTTAACTTTACCTTCCCATCAGGCGTCTGGTCCTTGCTGTCACTCCTCCCACTCCAATATTTGCCAGCATTTGGCCCATATCCCCCTAATCCTCTCCTATTCATATACCCATCCAGATGCCTTTTAAATGGTGTAATTTTACCAGCCTCCATCATTTCCTCTGGCAGCTCATTCCATACACTTTCTGCATGAAAAACTGGCCCCTTTGGGCCCTTTTAAATCTTTCCCTTCTCATATTAAACCTTTGCCCTCTAGTTTTGGATGCCACTACCCTCAGAAAAGACCTTATCTATTCACCCTATCCATCTCCCTCATGATTTTATAAACCTCTACAAGGTTACCCCTCAGCCTCTGACGCTCCAGGGAAAACAGCCCCAGCCTATTCAGCCTCTCCCTGTAGTTCAAATCCTCCAATCCTGGCAACATCCTTGTAAAACTTTTCTGAACCCTTTCAAGTTTTACAACATCCTTCCTGGATGATGCATTACCAATAACATCAAAATGAGTCACATGGAAGAAGGTAGGAGATAATTTCGAAGTGAGCAGAACTGTCATCTTTATGACCATCTGTCTTGATATTTGTGCCAATGGTGTATCAACGATTGTAACTTGTGGTGGAATTAGTTAATTGGGATGTTGTTTTAGGATGTTCAAGATAGTTGAAAAACTGAACATGAATGTCTTTGTCTATCACACAATTTGCTTGTCATAGTGGATTGTAACTGAACCTGTCTTAAGTTGGGCTGTGCATTGCTAATTTTAGTGGGGGATAAATTAATCTTTAGAAAAATATTTTAAAGCTTATCAATAAAAATCAAAATATACTACATAAATGGAAAGTAGTTTAATAAATTTAGAGCCTCTTAAGTTAAAATACCAGACATACTTTGAATGTGAGAGTTAACTTTTATATGTTTTACTTATGTCATTTGTGTAAATATTGTGCTCCATCACAAGATTAGATTAGATTAGATTCCCTACAGTGCAGAAACAGACCCTTTGGCTTAACAAGTCCATACTGACCCTCCGAAGAGTAGCCAACCCAGACCCACTTCCCTCTGACTAATGTACTTAACATGTTAAATTGCCCATTGCAATAAGTGCATTAGTCAGAGGGAAGTGGGTCTGGGTGGGTTACTCTTCAGAGGGTCGGTGTGGACTGATTGGGCCAAAGTGCCTGTTTCCACACTAGGGAATCTAATGTAACACTATGGGCAATTTAGTATGGCCAATTCATCTGATCTGCACATCTTTGGGCTGTGGGAGGAAACCGGAGCACCTGGAGGAAACCCACACAGACACGGGGAGAATATGCAAACTCCACACAGACAGTCGCCTGAGGCTGGAATCGAACTGGTGCTGTGCGGTAGCAGTACTAACCACTGAGCCACCATGCCGCCCACATAATGTTGTGAAATATATTAAAAAAGGTAACACAAAAGAGGTGGTAGTGAACTGGCAGCCAGTTTCATAGGTTTAATTATTCATTAAAAACATTCAGATTGTGAAGTGGGCTGCTGATTCAATAGCATTCACTTTGCAATGCTGACTAAGATGAGTTTCTCCTCCAGCATCTCTCATAGAGTAATAGAATCATAGAGATGCACAGCATGGAAGCAGACCCTTCGGTCTAACCTGTCCATGTCGACCAGATATCCCAACTCAATCTAGTCCCACCCGACCCATATCTTTCCAAACCCTTCATATTCAGATACACATCCAAGTGCCTCTTAATTATTGCAATTGTGCCACCCTCCACCACTTCTTCTGGCAGTTCATTCCATACCCGTACCACCCTCTGTGTGAAAAAGTTGCCCCTTAGGTCACTTTTATATCTTTCCCCTCTCACCCTAAACCTATGCCCTCTAGTTCTGGACACCCCCACCCTAGGGAAAAGACTTTGCCTATTTATCCTATCCATGCCCTTCATAATTTTGTAAACCTCTATAAGGTCACCCCTCAGCCTCCGACGTTCCAGGGAAAACAGCCCCAGCCTGTTCAGCCTCTCCCTATAACTCAAATCCTCCAACCCTAGCAACATCCTTGTAAATCTTTTCTGAACCCTTTCAAGTTTCACAGCATCTTTCCATTGTGTTATTCCTTATAAATGATGATCACTAAAGAGTTCACCTTTCTCGTGCCATGCAGATGATTTTGTGAGAAAAGGATTCATTTTATGCTTGCTGTGCCAGGGTTAGACAATTCACCAGGCACAAGGTAACAGGGATGCAGAGAAAAATTCCTTTGCCTTATTCCAGAAGCATACCCATATATCTAGCTGAAAAAGCATAATCTCATTCTTTATGGCTGGTTTGGGTGAGACTGTCTAATTAGTGCTGAATAATGGAGAGATTGGTGGTGTGAACTTGCTAGGTTGAGGCTGTTTCAACTCATGTCATTTAAAGATCCCTAATAGTAATTGGAAAGAACAGTCTTTCAATCCATCTGTCTGATTTCCATTCAAATACAAGTGCTAGAGGTTAAAGGAGAGCGCGTGTTAGTTGTTAGTGCCCTAGAGGGTTCTGCAGTGTGGAATTACAATTATTAGCAAAAGGTATTCCTGGAAATCCTTTCTTTCTTGTCCTCTTGTAACCTCAGTATTTTTTAAAATATTTCACAACATTGTGATAAAGCACAATGTTTACACATGTGCTGTAAGTGAAACATTGAAAAGTTAACATTCCCAGACAAGATACGTCCGGTAATTTAACTCAAGTGAGCTCTAAATGTATTAAATTATTTTCCCTTTATGTAGTATACTTCGTTTTTCATTAGTAAGTTTTAATATTTTTTCCATTACTTTTGACATGGTATCTTTTATCACCTATCATCTATAGCAAGAAAGATGCTGTGAAACTAGTCAGTAACACTTGCCTCAGAACACATTGGTGATAAAGTCTTCCCTTCTCTGCAAAGAAAAATATCCAATGTCTCTATTTAGCTTCCCTATGTTGGGAAGTTAGCATGTGGAAAATATGGACATAATTCCAATGTTCTATTATTTTATGGTAGAAAAATGTTGAAATTTCAATTGATTGTGTCATCCAAATCGTTTTCATATTTCACATCCCCTTCCTAACTCGCTGTATGTTTCTCCCTCTTATAGGTCTCTCACATCTTGCACTATTTTTCAGACGCAATGGTAGGCTATCACGGAGAAATAAAGACAGAAAATACTGGAAATATATGAAGAATGAAACACCTACTGTTTTAGATGATTACTTTCATCAGGACCATGAAGAGTATGGATACTCCAGGTCCCAGTACAGGAAAGTTCCCTGTCACTAATGTACTCAGCACAGATACACACTCAATAGCAAATGTCCTGGAAGAGATTATAGAGACTTTGGACTCCAAATGTTAGCCGTCTCCTTTCTTTAGATTCACCCCATTGAGAAACCAAAATCGGACTTTGTCATTAGAGAACTTCTCAGCAACATCGTTGTTGTACTATGGTCTGATGGCACATAAATCTCTGGCCGGAGTAATGATAATCTTCATAGATTCTCAAAGTGTGGATCTGTAGCGTCACTCTCGCAATTAATCAAAGGATTCTTGATATGGCTACCACAACGACATTGTCCAGGCATCTGCACAATGACATCTATTAAGAATAAATTCATAGAATCATACAGTACAGAAGGTGGCTATTCAGCCCATCGTGTCTATACCAACTCCCGAAAGAGCTACTCAGTCACATTCTCCTGCCCTATCTCTGTAGCAATCGGAATTTATCCCTTTCAAACATATATCCAGTTCTCTTCTGAAACCTCCAATGGGATCTGCTTCCACTTCTGTCCCAGCCAGGGCATTCCAAATTCTAACAACTCTCCACCCCGGAGGCTCCCAGGCTCATTCCTGATAAAGGGTTCCTGCCCGAAACGTCGATTTTCCTGCTCCTCGGATGCTGCCTGATGTGCTGTGCTTTTCCAGCACCACTCTGCCCCCGACCAAATCTTGTCTCTTTAATGGGGATTAGTTTTCTCTTTCACTATTTTCTCCAACAGCTTCCCTACTGCTGATGTCAGACTCACTGGTCTGTGGTTCTCTGGTATCCTTCCAGTAAAACGGAATCATTATTGCGAGCAATATGTTCCACCATTCAGTCTCAATCGCCCGATTGCCCACAACACAAACACTGAATAGTCTCTGTGCTGCCTGCTTATTCACACCTGCTCCAGCACTAAAAGTTGTGCCACTTAATTGCATCTCATTCAATTTCTCTCGTTCCGGGAAGAAACAGTCCACATTAGGGCAGAGAATGCTATGATGGTGGTGGGGTGGCAAACATTTGGCATCTCAGCTTCAGCAAAGAGATCATTATGATCCTTGCCACTCTGAGTAGCTGAATGACTGTGCTGCAGCCTCTGGACTAAAACTGGAGGTTGGCCTGGATTTCTTGGGCCAAGACTCCTTGACTGAATAGTTTTTATCTTAATTTCATTGCAGACTACTCTCATTAGACTTTGATACATTAGCTTTAAACACATCCAATCTGTTTGGCACATATACCACTGGCGCATGGTGTAGGTCTGCGATTCACATAGCACAGAGCTATCCAGCAACATGTCCATCCCCTTTACTGATCACTCCTGGCACCCAGGGCAAGCTAGTTGGCTTTGTGTTTGCATTAAAACACAAGACAAGGCAAAAGTACCATTTGCCTGGTAGCAATGCTTCAGCGGGGAAAATGCTAAAAGTCAAGGGAAGACAAGGCAGGGATGCTGTGAAGCTAGGAAAACAAACAAACAGTCCTAAGATGCAGCTTGGTCCACTGTATCTGAATTGGGTGATTTGTGCAGAATGTCCTTGCAGGAGCATTCCAATGGTAGTTCACATGTCAAATGTTAGTGTCTGTGTCTGTGGGTGTGGGTGCACATGGCTGATGCCTATGTACATGCCCTAGGATATTGGTGCTGGATATCAAAGATAACAATCCAGAGGAGCCAGTATCAAGGTGAAGTCACCAGGTATCATGTCAGGAATTCTCAGTGACTGCCTTCTATCTAGCTCCATGCTAGAATAGCATCTTGCGTATTAATGAGGTGCAATTAAGTATAATGAGGGTGGTAATAACCGATATTCCCCATTACCTAGACTGTTTGCCACTCACTAACATGACTCTCGTTTTGACCTCTGGAACTCTGTGGGACAATGCGACTGGTTCCTGATTTTAAAAAGAGACCTCATTGGACTTTTCACGCTTTGTTTCCAAATTTTTCACCACCATCCATGTTGTTCAGGTCCTGGTAAGGTTCCATCCTATGTGTTTAAAAAGTAAGATTCGCAATCATTTACTGTCACAAAGGCAAGCACTGAAATAAAACACGTATGCACAGGGGAAAGAAAATTGGAGTTCACTGGGACTTTAACATAATGTTTAAGTATTTTTTCATTCATTTATCCATTCATGAGATGTGGGCATTGCTGGCCAGGCCAGCATTTATTGCCCAACCCTATTTGCTCTTGAGAACTTGATGGTGAACTGCCTTCTTGAACTCCTACAGTCTATTTGTAGTAGGAAGGCCCCTACAAATTCAATTAGGGAGCAAACTTCAGGATTTTGACCCAGCAGTAATCAAGGTGGTGAGAGACTTGGGTAGAAATTTCCAGATGGCAGTATTCCAATGCGTCTGTTGCCCTTGTCCTTCAAGATGGTAGTGGCCAAGGGTTTAGAAGGTGCTACCTAAGGATCATTGGTGAATTTCTTCTTTGCATCTTTTAGATAGTACGCACTCTTGGTGGTGGTGGGAGTGGTAGTGGATGCTTATAGATATGGTGGCAATCAAGCAGTTCCTTTGTCCTGGATGATGTCAAGCTTCATGAATATTGTTGGAGCTGCACCCATCCAGGCAAGTGGAGAACATTTAATCACATTCCTGACTTGTGCTTTGCAGATTGTGGACAGGATTTGTAGAGTCAGGAGACGCGTTACTCACTGCAGGATTCTGAGCCTCTGACCTGTTCTTGTAGCCACTACAGTTATATAGCTAATCCAGTTCAGTTCAATGTTTGATTAACGGTGAACCCCATGATGTTGATAGTGGGGTTTCAGTGATGGTAACACCATTGTGTGTCATGGGGCAGGGGTTAGTTTGTCTCTTATTGGAGAATGTCATTGCCTGGCATTGTGTGCCGTGAACGTTACCTTCCACTTTTCTGTCAAAGCCTGGAGGTTGTCCAGATCTTGTTACATTTGAACATGAACTGCTTCCAGTATCTTAGTACTCATGAATTGTACTGGCCATTGTGCAACCATCAGCAAACATCCCTCTTCTGCTGTAATGATAGAGGGAAGGTCATCGATGAAGCAGCTAAAGATGGTTGGGCATAGGACACTGCTCTGAGGAACTCCTGCAAAGATGTCCTGGAAAAGAGAAGCCTGACCTCTAACAACCACTACCATGTTCCTATGTGCCAGATAATCAAACCAGCAGAGAGTTTTCCTCTGGTTCCCACTGATTCCAATTTTGCTGTGAGTCCTTGATACCACACTTGGATGAATTCAGTCTTGATGACAGGGACAGTTTCTCTCACTTCATCTCTAGAATGTTAAAAATCACACAACACCAAGTTACAGTTAAGCTAAGAATGTAACTTTTAAAAAACGTTTTGTGATTTACATATGAAAGAAGTGAAAAAAAATGGTCATTCTAACAGATGAGACACTTAACAAACAATCAAGGTATTTTTCAATGTATAATTTCAGTTACACCACACTGTAAATTTTTGCTATAAATTCTGTGTCTTACAATTGTGTACTCCACAACCATCTGATGAAGGAGCAGCGCTCCAAAAGCTAGTGCCTCCAATTAAACCTGTTGTACTATAACCTGGTGTTTTGTAATTTTTAACTTTGTACACCCCAGTCCAACACCGGTAACTCCAAATCATCTCTAGAATTCAGCTCATGTTTGAACTATGGTCTTAATCAGATCAGGAACTGAGTGCCCAGATGGAATTCAAACTCAGGATCATTGAACACTATTGATGACACCTTTCCTCGCTTTACTGATGACTGACTGATAAGGTGTTAGTTGGCTGGGTTGGATTCATCCTTTATTTGTGTATAAGACATATGTAGGCAATCTTCCACATTGTTGCATCGTATTACGACATGGCGGTGAACCCCTCTGTTAATTAAACCAAACACCCAGAAAAGCTCGCCAGACGTGGGTACTGCAGATGCTGGAGATTAGAGTCAGGAAAATCAAAGTTTTGGGCAAAGGCCCTTCATCAGGACATCAGATCAATTTTCCTGCTCCTCGGATGCTGCCTGACCTGCTGTGCTTTTCCAGCACCACTCTAATCTTGACCTAGAAAAGCTCGCCTTGCCTCATAATCTATTAAAATATGAGTGACAGAGAACTCCCAAATTCACTATTTAAAGAAAATAATTTCAATTTTTCTTTACTCTAAAAGTGAACATTAAAAATAACTATTCATAACTCAAAGCCTCCCTTTCTCATAACTGCTTATTACCAGCCTCTAACTCTATAACAATATACTGTTCCAATAAAGCACTTACTAAAATTACATCAACATAATTTCAAACCCACCCAACTGCTGTTGTCTTCTGTGACTTCACTCGTCCTGCTGCTGAATTCCCTGGGCCACCTTCTTTCTTTTTACTGCAAGTATGTTTTATATGAAAACATACCTTTATTAGAGAATATTTCCTAATTTCCTGGATCTGTATTGATGGCAGTTGATCTCTCTCCAATTTTCAAAAACTCTGCATTTTTATATCCCCCACATTGGATAATCTCATTGATTCAATATTGGCAAAGCAATAAATTTAATCTCGATTGGATTTTAGTATCCTGGGGCATAATTTAAACTGATTGGTTAAATTCAAATTGTTGTCTAAACCACAACCAAAACTCAGGTATCCATTTCACAGCCAAATATTACATATTTTCAATTTTCCAGAACACTCTGAGACTGCTATCTATTCATATACACAGGTGCTTATTAAGCTCTCAGTTTAGAACAGCATTCACTCTCTCTGAAAGGTACAGTACACGCCTTCAACTTCATCACAGGAGATACCAATATTGTAGCTATATTCAAACAGCTTGGTGAGGAGTTTGGCAAGCTCTAGAGCACAAGTCTTAATTACTATTGCCAGAATATTATTTGGCCTTGAGCCTCTGCAGTATCCAGTGCCTCAAACCATGTAGTGAGCTTCTGTATGCTGGTGATATCCAGAATAGACCAAGATGAATCATCCACTTGGCACTTTGGGTGAAGATTGTTGCAAATGCTTCAGTTTCTTTTGTTTGGAAGTAGAATGAAATTTTTGGGTAGATTTAAATGGTATTTGAAGTAAGACCAGATAGAGAATTGTATTTTTTGTCAGGGCAATTGTTTTGTATACATTTGACCATTGTGATCAGGATGATATAAGTGATTGACTAAAAGATGGTGTTCAATATAGCCTGCTTTGTTTATCTGGTTGCTTCTGCAGATATCCATTAATTACAAAAGGACGGAGTCCTCTTTAGGTGCTGATTGAGGCTGGACTTATTCCTCATGATGCATGGAAATCAGGTTTTGCAGAATGAAGATGTGCAAGCTTTAAAGAATTCTAATAATTTAAGATACCCTGTTTACATTGTTCTGAGTCATGACTTGATTGATGTTTATATGGTCTAACAAGGTGGCTGTGGAAAGGCTGTTTTTCCTTTTAGGTGAGTCTAGAGCTAAGAACCATTTAAAATCAGGGGTTACCCTTTTGGTTACGGATGCTGAGATTTTTGTTTCTCCGACAGTGTTGTGTGACTTTGTAACTTTCTGCTTCAGAAGGCAATGGAGGCAGAGTCATTGAATAAAATCAAAGCAAAGACAGATAGATTCTTCTTGGGTGAGGGCATCAAAGATGATTAGGGTAGATGGGAAAGAGGAAACTGAAACTCAAACAGATTTGCCATTGGATTGTGGAGGTTTGAATGGTCTGTTTCAAGTTCTATTTTGTATTTTTGAAAATCTTACCTACATTTGCCCAGTACCTCGGATTTGGGTTCAGCATTCATGTTCGAGATTAGAGTGGTGCTGGAAAAGCACAGCAGTTCAGGCAGCATCCGAGGAGCAGGAAAATCGACGTTTCGGGCAAAAGCCTTTCATCAGGAATAGAGGCAGAGTGTCTGAAGGGTGGAGAGATAACTGAGAGGAAGGTGGGGGTGGGGGGAATGTAGCATAGAGTACCATAGCTGAGTGGGGATGGGGATGGAGGTGACCCCCACTCCCATTCACCTATTGTACTCTATGCTACTTTCTCCCCATCCTCACCCTCCTCTCATTTATCTCTCCACCCTGCAGCCACTCTGCCTCTATGGGCAATTTGGCATGCCTAAGCCACCTAATCTTCTGTAGAAAAAAATATGAAATCCCTCATCTGGACAAATATTGCAGAAGCTCCCTTTTGAAGCATGCTTACCTTTCAGCAATATAGAAATAAGTGATAATCATTTACCAGTTGCTTGGTAAGGCCCAGCGGTGGGTAACTGTACATCTACCAATGGAACCTTTCCCTATTGTTGAACAGGATTTGTGGTGAAAACACACAATTCCCATAGGGTGTCTTTGATAATTGTAACTTTTGTGTATTGCTCAGCCTTAATACATAATGAGCAGTGCCTGAATGTTTCCTTCTTCTATGTCCAAAGTAGAGAAGCCACTCACTGTCTTTCATAACTTCACCAATCCTCCTGCATTTTCTCTGGAACATACAGTCAGACAGAGATGGACCTAGGTTTTCTTATAGGCCCTCAATAAGTCCAATATTACTGTAGTTCTGTTGGAATTCTTTGATGACAGATGACATGCAGCTTGATCAGAGGTGCACAGGGGCAGCCATTGGTAAGGACTTGGATGAAATTACTTATTCCACTAACCAAGGCAATTTTTCTTTAAGAAATCAAAAACAACGCTGTTGTCATTTAATACTGAAATGTATGAGGGTACTGTATTCACAGTCATAGAATGTCTTGAATGTAGAAGCTGTTAATTTGGCCTATCACCTCCACACCAACCCTCCAAAGAGCAATTCAACTCTCTATCCTATCTAATCCACCTAGCCTGCACATCCCTCTTCACTATGAATGATTTAGCTTGGCCAATCTACCTAACCTGCACATTTTTGGACTGTGGGAGGGAACTGACACAGGCATGGGGAGAATGCCAAAAGTCACATGATGACAGGTTAAAGTCCAACACATTTAATTTGAAATCTCAAGCTTTCAGAGCACTGCTCCTTCGTCAGGTCAGACTTCAAAAACTTGAGGTTTCAAATAGACCTGTTGGGCTATAACCTGGTGTCATGTGATATCTGACTTTGTCCATCCCAGTCCAACATTAGCACCTTCACATCACAGGGAGAGTGTGCCAGCTCCACACAGACAGTCACCTGAGGCTGGAATGAAATCCAAGTCCTTAGCATTTTGAGGCAGCAGTGCTAATCACTGAGCCACCATGTGTAGAATCCTCATGTGACCAGATATCAGGAATCTTAGAAATTTGTTTTGTTTCTGTGAACTCTACTTTGAGAAGTTATTGCATCGTCAAATAATTGTTTTCGATTTCTTCCACTCCACATAGTAAATTCAGCATAACAATTGAGTACATGGTTATATATATCTTATGACCTCCTTATGTATCTTTTTCAAAAACGTCAGTGGAAGATAATAACAGCGTGGGGATGAAAATGATAACAATGAACAGAAACATCAATACAAAAATAGTTCTAAATTTTACAACAAATAGCTAGCGAACATGTGAATGCATTGCAAAAGTAATCAGATATTTCCATCTAAACTTCAAGTCAATCACTTCAATTTATACTTACAGTTGGGTTAAGCATTTATATTTTCATATTAATTTTTGGCAGATTTTGAGAAAGTTACTACAAAAATGTTGCAAACTAAAACTTTTTAGTTTTGCATAAACTTGAATGTGAAGTGATTCATTTTTAGTGCATTATTCATTTTATATAAATTAAATCTATTGCATGATTAGTTTTTATGTTAAATTGATAACTGGCTTGTGATATTCAGCTTCATTCAAAACTATTGATTCTAATTATGAATTTTGGGATGTCGGAAGAAGATTCAAAGATAGATTCTGAGAGACATTTTGATATGAACTTGAACAGAAAATATTTACAGGGTCTGGGAAAGGACCAAGGTTTTGAGAATAAGTGGAGGTCTCCTTCACAGAGTCAGCATTTGGCAGAATGGGTTATCTTCCTCCTTTTGTTCTTGAGAATTGATGGGAGTAATTTTAACCCTTCAAATGTGACAATGTTAAAACGTTAAAAATCTGAAGCAAGAATCTCAAACTGAATTGAACTCATCTACTTCGGATTTTAACAGAAGTAGGACGAGGGAAAGATGAGCAAACTGCCTTCATGAGTCCTCAGTACAAAGCCCTGTTTAGATAACACCTAGAGAAAACAATGCATAATTCTGTTCACCACAGCTTACAAAGAATTTATTAATCTTGGAGCAAGTGCAGGGTAAAATTAAGAAAATAAAGGATAGACTCCAAAGAGAAGGATCGGGGAAGAGATTAGAAATTAGACAGACGAGGCTCATACCCCTCAAATTTAGCAGCTTGGCCTGATTTTTAAGATAATAAGGCTGTTAAGACATTAAAAGATACAACAGATAGGAATAATATATTTGCACTCGTTGAGTAACCTAAAGTTTAAAACCAGACCTTTCAGAAACAAAGTTAGCAACACATCTACACACAAAGGGTAGCTGAAGTGGAGAGTTTGGAACTCTCTCCACAAACTAAAATTGATGGAAATTTAAAGTTAATATTGATAAATTTTGGATATATTTTGATAGATTGTTTGAATTCATAAGTGTTTCATAGTGTCAAGTTGCAATCAATACTTTCAATAGGATAATATTTATATTGATGTACAAGGGCACTTACTCATCCGCCCATAAACATATTTTGCGATTGTCAAGACGTCCCCATAAAGTTCTCCTCTCTATTCTCCTTTATTGCAGAAAATTTCACATAAAGGCTTCACTGATCAGTATGTGATGAATAAATTTGTAATTCCTCATTAATTGATAAGTAAAGTAACATTTTTGGTTTACAGTATTAATATGCATTAGAAATGTTTGCTCCCAAGAAAAAGCTTTGAAATACAGTTAGGACTTTGCTAATGACTATTAATTATATAACAGTGTATATAAATTAGTGCACATTAGTTAGTTCTTAAAAACTGTCGACCACGTCAATGTTTATTTACTGGAAAGGAGGCCATAGAAACCTGTTGGAATGGATGCAGACCAGAAGAAAGTGAAAAAGAAAATACAGGCTACTCCGGATGTTACTTGCTTGTTAGTTTCATGGTCAGACTGTTTATATTTTTGAAGAGACATGTCATCAGTGTATTGTTGCATGTAACCTCAGTGTAAAAAGGTCTCATACGCCATCTTAACTTTGATCTTTTTCTGAGACCAGCTCAAGGTAAGGATAAACTTCAGGATTAGCTCCAACTCATGCCATACAGACGGCAATCCCAACAGTTAATCAACCAGTTTGTCAGAAGATGTCACAAGGAGTCATGAGCATGGTTTTCCTGAAGAACTGTCAGAGACGCTCATACAGTTCGTCATCTACACCAATTAAAACTTTAGCAAGGGTCTTTTTGATGAGAGAAACAGCCATAAACATTGACACAATTCTTGAGGATAGATGCAAGTATGAAGCTATAGAGGCAGGACAATGACAATTACATGTTTTTGGTACAGCTGACACGATCTCTCCAGTCAATAAAGTACTCCAAACCAACTAAATCCATAACAAATGCACTCTGTTGGACCTAACCAAAAGCTGCCAGGTTTTTATTATTATCTATAAAACATTTAGCACCAAAGGACCTTGGACCGCTTGTGAAAGAAATCGGGTTCCAAAGGTCAAGACAGACCACAAAAAAAAATACAGTTGATCATTAAGACACCAAAACACCAGCAGAAAGGAACATGTAAGAAAGGTACACAAATATAAACACATCAATGAGGTTCCAAGTCAACTAAACCGATGGATAAGTTCATAAGATGACTTGGCTGTCCATGTTGATCATCTTACACATGTTGTTGATGGTGTAAGGGGCAATCAGAAGCTTTATCTACCATCATTATATATTCTCAGAAGGCAGGGACAAATTCAAAACTGATATGAAAGTTACTGGCAACGTATTACCAATACACATGATGAAAAATATGTACGTTAGCAAGTGGAGCTCCATGATAGATCTACGAGAGACCTTCTGACAGTGGATAACAGATCAACAATTCCATTCATTGGCACAAGAACACTGCAGTGATGATACACAAACTGACTATGGCAGAACAGACCACACATACCACAATCAAATCAGTCAATGATTTCAAACTCCAGTGGGTTTGAAATCTGTGAGGTGATGTGGTATTGCATCCCAAGGATGATGCAACACCATTTATTGATCCTCCAAGGAAGTGCACTAAGCACTTCAAGTAGAACTGAATGAGACAGAGGAAAATGGTGTCATGACTCACTTAACAGATTGGTGCAGCCTCATTACTTGCAATTCAAAGAAAGATTGCACCAGAAGATATGCCGAGATCCAACTATGCACTTTAAAAACTGTCTACACAAAATACTGATGATGGAAGAATCAAATACTAAATTTTCCAGAGTCCATTTCTTTTTCCAACCTAGATGTAAAGGACAAATACTGACTTAGTACAAGAATTCCAGGATCTCACAACGCTTAAGGAACCATTTGGAAGGTGCTCCTCTGCTCACCATTTGTGCAGTTGGTTAGCCAAGACTACTCTGCAGTATGTGGATAGGATTATTGAGAATCGACCTGGTTGCAACTATGATGATCTTGCATTCATGTGTAAGACAAAGTCATAGCATGAGAATAACCATAGCCATCCCATATTGATAGCAGTACACTGATAAAGATTAGCATTTAATAATACTAAGTGCTCGGTCAATATCAGCTCTAATATAAACTTCTTCTACTTCATTTACTCCACTCATGGAGTCTATCTCAATCCACGTAAGGTTGAGGATGTTTAACAAATTGTAACCCCACAGGATAAGAAGGATCTGTGACATTGCCTCGGAGTTTTTAATTTTTGTCTCACCATATATTCACAACTCTGCATCCAAGGTATCACTGTTGAGAGATTTGCTCAAGGACGACATCCCAACTGTGACAAAATGACCACCATACATCTTTGCTTCTCTTAAAAGGGTATTGCCAGCAAAATCTTGCCTACTGCAAAATCATGATCTCAGGAAGGTCATGATTCGCGAAGTAATTATCTTGCAAAAAGGCCTAGGCAAGCTCTTTTGCAAGATAGGAACTGTTCCCTTTGGCTTGTGAAGCATGCCAAGCCAACTATGCCAACATAGAATGCCGAGATGTTATCTCTGAAATTCAGCATACTTATTGATGATGGAAGAATCAAATACTAAATTTTCCAGAGTACATTTCTTTTTCCAAGTTAGATGTGAAGGGCAAATATTGACTTAGCATAAGAATTCCAGGATTTCACAACACTTAATGCACCATTTGGAGAATTTCTCACAAACTTATTGGCAAAAAATTGAAAGAGGCCATACGTTATTAGAAATGAAATGCTACAAACCGCTGATGAATGCTTTGTTAAAGTTGTAGAATTTGGCCAGAGATGAATCACGATACCCAACAAATTGTGAATGCACATGAAGCAATAGTAAACATAGCATCCCAGAACCGGAGGGAGCCTTTATATTCACACAATTTTCTGTCACCTCCTTGATTCAAAGTAACCACAGACCAATTTACAATCCTTGGGTAAAGTTATATCCTTGTGACAGATCATTTCTCCAAATTTCCTGTTGTTTGATCACTTAGCAACAAAATGACCCATCATTGACACAGTGACCACTACTTTCAGTTTGTTCAGTGCATGGGATCAGATAATCACTGACAACAAAGCACAATCATTTCAAGGCAATTATACTAAGTAGAGAGTGACCCATATAATGTTGCCCCTTGATCCACATTTAGAGGGTCTAACAGTATGTGTAGTAGATATTTATTACCAAATCAATGATCATTAAGAGTTGAACAACAAGGCACAAATTTGCATTGTATTGAATCCGATGGAAAAGGGATTACCAACTCAGCACAGCAGGCGAGAAAAGGCTTATCCAGTAAAAAATTGATTAAATATTCTGAGACACAGGAAATGATTCTTAAAAGGCACCCTCATTCTCCACAGGAACAGTCCTGGATGATTGGAGGGAGACAAATGTTGTTCCTCTGTTCAAGAAATAGATTAGGGAAATCCCTGGAAATTACAGACTGGTCAGTCTTAAGTCTGTGGGAAGCAAGGTACTGGAAAGGATTCCGAAAAATAGGATTTATGACTATTTGGAAAAATATAGTTTGATTAAAGATAATCAGCATGGCTTTGTGAGGGGCAGATCATGCCTCGCAAGCCTTATTGAGTTCTTTGAAGTTATGATGAGACAAGTTGACGAAGGTCAAACAGTGGATATGGTGTATTTGGAGTTCAGTGAAGCAGTTGATTAGGTTCCCCATGATAAACTCATTCAGAAAGTTAGAAGGAATGGGATACAGAGAAATTTGGCTGTCTGGATACAGAATTGGCTGGCCGAAAGAAGACAGTGAGTGGTAGTGGATGGAAAGTATTCCACTTGGAGGTCAGTGACCAGTGGTGTCTCACAGCATTCTGCTCTTGGGCCTCTGCTCTTTGTAGTTTTTATAAATGACTTAGATGAAGAAATGGAAAGGTGGGTTAGTAAGTTTGCTGATGACACAAAGGTAAGTGGTGTTGTACACAGTGTCAAGGGCTGTCGTAGGCTACAACAAGACATTGATAGGATTCAGAGTTGGGCAAAAAAGTGGCAGATGGAGTTCAATCTGGATAAATGTGAAATGATTCATTTTGGAAGGTCAAATTTGAATGCTGAATACAGGGTTTTAGGCAGGATTCTTGGGATAGTGTGGAGGAACAGCTGGATCTTGGGGTCCATGTACATAAGTCCTTCAAAGCTACCACCCCAGTTGATAGGGTTGTTAAGAAGTCAAATGGTGTTTTGGTTTTCATTAATGGGGATTGAGTTTAAGAGTTGTGAGGTTTTGCTTCAGCTCTGTAAAACCCTGGTTGGACCACACTTGGAATATTGTGTCCAGCTCTGGTCACCTCATTATAGGAAGGATTTGGATGCATTTGAGAGGGTTCAGAGGAGATTTATCAAGATGCTGCCTGGATTGGAGGCCATGTCTTATGAAGAAAGGTTGAGTGAACTGGGGCTTTTCACACTGGAAAGAAGGATGAGAGGTGACTCGATAAAGGTGTCCAAGGTAATGAGAGGCATAAGTAGAGTAGATGGCCAGAGACCTTTCCCCAGGGCAGAAACGGCTGTCACAATGGGTCATAATTTTAAGGTGATTAGAGAGAGGTATAGGGGAGATGTCAAAGGTAGGTTCTTTATGCAGAGAATGGTAGGTGTGTGGAATACACTGCCAGCAATGGTAGTAGAGTCAGAGATACTAGGGTCATATAAATGACTGCTGGACAAGCACATGGACAGCAGTAAATTGAGGGGTGTATAGGTTAAGTTGATCTTAGATTATGATAAATGCTCAGCACACCATAGTGGGCTGAAGGGCCTGTACTGTGCTGTACTGTTCTTTGTTCTATGAAAGAGATGCACATTGAGCAAGCAGACAGAGGAACACCAAAACTGCACACTGGTTCGAGAGTGAGACTTAGAAATTCAAATATTTGGATAGCAGCAAAGGGTTCTAAAACATGCAACCAGCCAAGATCATCTAAAGTCATTACTGTTTACGGTAATATAATGTGAAGAAAAAGAAGCCAGCTCAAACTAATGTATCGTACGGTAATTGTGCATGGAGAGGGTAGGGAAGAATGCTTTGATGATGATTATACAGTAATGACAGCAATCAGATGCAAGCCAACCAAGTTGTCCAACACGTGCAACAGAACATCACACACCTCTCCAGCCAGATGAGGAAAGTTGTCAAATCTCCACCCCTATTTGTGGGATTATCAAACTGGCAACATATGCCTATTTACAACAATGTGTTTCCGATTAGTTTTTTTTTCCCTTTGTTAATTGGAGGACATTGCATTATGTTTCATGGTCAATATGTCTCTGTGGTTTTAAGATACATGCCTATGATGTCATCACTGCATCACAGCATATGTCCTGAGTATATTGAAATCACATATTGCATTTTATCTTGAATCACTGAAGCAATGATATCCTACTGCAAACTTGCTCCTCTGTTATAATCTAATAGTTCACTATTACTTATGTGCCCAAGGAATATAATGTTTGTATATTATAGTCAATTGTAATAAATGTCTTTCAATACCATTATATCCATGTTCAATTTCTTATGTTGTGAGAGATAATATAAGCATTACAGAATCATGTAAAAAAAGCCCTGTTAGAAGCAAATTCACAATATTATCCTTCATTAAAATTTGAGAAAGAATTTAAAAGCCTTGGTATTTACGTATCCTCTTATCACATTTCTCTGAAACATCATTGCATACATTGAATTATTCTGAAATCTAACCACTGCTGTAACGTTAATACAATGCCAACTTTATCCTTCAAAATCTGCAAAATGTTTTGAAATGAACGAGTACTCAATCTGTTCTTGGTTGGCATTAATTATGGGAGCAGTCTTGATCAGGACATCAAAGGACTCATATAATGCAATTGAATCTGTCATAGCCACCAAAGCATAAAGGACTTTAGTTTCATGTCCTATTTGAAGAACATCATCTCTGTGACAATTCAATAGTTCCTAAGCAGAGAAGATTGAGGTTAAGCACTCAAGAAAGACTGTTGAACTTTTAATTTTATTTATTTATTTTCTAGTTTATATTAAGAAGAACTTTAATATTAACTATTACCTTATTTCTTTATTTATCTACTGACACTATGATGGTCTGTATTGCTTATCTTTTGAATTTTGTTTCTACCTTTTGCTACCTTGTACCTAAGATGACACTGTGTGTGGCGACATTGTACACTTTTCCCTGTACTCCTCCTGTACCTGAGTACTCATGACAATAAAATCTAAACCCAAAACTAAGTGCTTCACGGAAGTAGATTATCTGTTCCAGTTACAGACTGAGACTTGAACATATAACTTTCCAACAAACATGAAGGTGATACTAACTGAACCAATCTGACATTTGATTAAAAATATTGTTTGTTTTTAACTATAGAAACCATATTAAAGACATAGACTAGAACAGAATTTCAGTGGGAGTTGCAGATCAACCTTAACATAATTGAGTGGCAGTACAAGCAGAGAAACTGAATGGCCCACTCCCACTCTCCTGTTCTTAAATTACTTGCAACCAGTCAATGATTTAAATTAGATTTAACACAAAGCAATAAATGAATAACACCCAGCAACCTTTCGCTGCAAATTTATGATGTTAGAAAATATTTCATTCTCAAGTGAAGCCTGTTGTTAGTTAACTGAAGGAAGTGACAGCACGTTGAATATCTTCTCTATAACCATTGCCTAAATGGAATACTGCCACATAATAATGCTGCAATAATATAATTAATTCAGATGGTTCATAAAAATGCCATTACATAACCACATTAATTTAATAAAATCTTTCTTTTAATGGGCAATGCATTTCTTATGTGCTCGATAGACAGTAAATATTCAATTAGAGCTGGAAGGAAATGTATAAATATGTCATTTGGACTCCTATGTTACTCGAATGTTAAAAGTGTTGATCTGATTTAACAATGAATTGATTGAGTGTGATTGAATTTGCAGATTTCTTAAGCAATTGTTTCTTACTAAATGTAGGAGGTGTTATAGTTAATTTCTAAGGTTCAGATATTGATCGTTGAAGTGGTCACTTTTTGTGAAGAACAAAGAGACATTGGGAATTCTGCACCTCACTGAATGGAAAGTGAGCTGACTCCGTTGAATTCCAGAAAGTGGGAGTTAATGCATATTGCCATCATAATATACAGCATCATGACTTCCCGCTCTAACATGGCAAGCACAGTAACTGGGAACATTCTTTCATTCGGTAAAGTAATGAAAAATTAAATTGGAGAAAGATGATTAGCTGTATACCCAGCAGCCTACTCCACTTTTTATTCACGTCTGTTATTTTTCTGAAAGTAGCAGACAGAGGAGAAAATAATTTTATATTCTTTCATGTTGTCAAGCTCAGTATTTCTTGAAACCAGATTCTTGACAATTCCATTAGTCCTCACGGCTTGAGCTAAAATATTCGGAAGAATCAACTGAAGTAAGATGAAATGCCACAGAAACGAGCAAGTTAATTACCATTCTTTGAATCAGTCAAGGAGACATAGAGTTTTATAATTCAGCAGGAGACCATTTTGCTTATCTTGTCTGTTCTGACTCTTTGAAAGAGCCATTCAATTTGTCTTATTCTCCTTTATTTTCCTGAACTTTCTGAATTTACTATGTTCCAAATAATTCTTCATTTCCCTTTTAAAATTTATTCTCATTGTTGCTTCTGGTAGGGTATAATCCTATATATTTTAAATATTCTCAGAATTCCTCAACCATTAGTAAACATACTGTTTCACGAATAAAAAATGAAAGTGCTTGAAAATGACAGCAGGTCTGACAGAGTCTAGATGGGTAATCATTTACAGTAATCAGCATTGCTGTGAAACAGACTGCGAGAAGTGTGCAGTAATCAGCATCGCTGTGTTACAGACTGGGAGGAGTGTACAGTAACCAGCATCGGTGTGAAACAGACTGGGAGGAGTGTGCAGTAACCAGCATCGGTCTGAAACAGAATGGGAGAAGTGTGCAGTAATCAGCATCACTGTGAAACTGACTGGAAGGAGTGTGCAGTAATCAGCATTACTGTGAAACAGACTGGGAGGAGTGTGCAGTAATCAGCATTACAGTGAAACAGACTGGGAGGAGTGTGCAGTAATCAGCATTACTGTGAAACAGACTGGGAGGAGTGTGCAGTAATCAGCATCACAGAGAAACAGTCTGGGAGGAGTGTGCAGTAATCAGCATTACTGTGAAACAGAATGGGAGGAGTGTGCAGTAATCAGCATCACAGAGAAACAGTCTGGGAGGAGTGTGCAGTAATCAGCATTACTGTGAAACAGAATGGGAGGAGAGTGCAGTAATCAGCATCACAGAGAAACAGTCTGGGAGGAGTGTGCAGTAATCATCATCGCTGTGAAACAGATTGGGAGGAGTGTGCAGTAATCAGCATCACTGTGAAACAGACTGGGAGGAGTGTGCCGTAATCAGCATCACTGTGATGCAGACAGTGAGGAGTGTGCAGTAATCACCATCCCCATGAAATAGACTGGGAGGAGCGTGCAGTAATCAGCATCACTTTGAAACAGACTGGGAGGAGTGTGCAGTAATCAGCATCGCTGTGAAACAGACTGGGAGGAGTGTGCAGTAATCAGCATCGCTGTGAAACAGACTGGGAGGAGTGTGCAGTAATCAGCATCGCTGTGAAACAGACTGGGAGGAGTGTGCAGTAAT
The DNA here is from genome assembly GCF_004010195.1 of Chiloscyllium plagiosum. NCBI lineage: Eukaryota > Metazoa > Chordata > Chondrichthyes > Orectolobiformes > Hemiscylliidae > Chiloscyllium > Chiloscyllium plagiosum. Next base: position 26,239,483 of record NC_057720.1, on the reverse strand, counting down.
CAGCATCGCTGTGAAACAGACTGGGAGGAGTGTGCAGTAATCAGCATCGGTGTGAAACAGACTGGGAGGAGTGTGCAGTAATCAGCATCACTTTGAAACAGACTGGGAGGAGTGTGCAGTAATCAGCATCGCTGTGAAACAGACTGGGAGGAGTGTGCAGTAATCTGCATCACAGTAAAACAGACTGGGAGGAGTGTGCAGTAATCAGCATCACTGTGAAACAGACTGGGAGGAGTGTGCAGTAATCAGCATCACTGTGAAACAGACTGGGAGGAGTGTGCAGTAATCAGCATCACTGTGAAACAGACTGGGAGGAGTGTGCAGTAATCAGCATCACTGTGAAACAGACTGGGAGGAGTGTGCAGTAATCAGCATCACTGTGAAACAGACTGGGAGGAGTGTGCAGTAATCAGCATCACTGTGAAACAGACTGGGAGGAGTGTGCAGTAATCAGCATCACTGTGAAACAGACTGGGAGGAGTGTGCAGTAATCAGCATCACTGTGAAACAGACTGGGAGGAGTGTGCAGTAATCAGCATCACTGTGAAACAGACTGGGAGGAGTGTGCAGTAATCAGCATCACTGTGAAACAGACTGGGAGGAGTGTGCAGTAATCAGCATCACTGTGAAACAGACTGGGAGGAGTGTGCAGTAATCAGCATCACTGTGAAAC
>NC_057720.1:26234397-26236833 GCF_004010195.1 Chiloscyllium plagiosum | reverse complement strand
TGTGGGAGGAAACCGGAGCACCCGGAGGAAACCCACGCAGACACGGGGAGAACGTGCAAACTCCACACAGTCAGTCGCCTGAGGCGGGAATTGAACCCGGGTCTCCAGCACTGTGAGGCAGCAGTGCTAACCACTGTGCCACCGTGCCGCATCCATCAGCATCGCTATGAAACAGACGGGGAGGAGTGTGCAGTAATTAGCATCACTGTGAAACAGTTTGTGAGGAGTGTGCATTAATCAACATCACTGTGACACAGACTGTGTGGAGTGTGCATCCAACAGCATCGGTATGAAACAGACGGGGAGGAGTGTGCAGTAATTATCATCACTGTGAAACAGTCTGTGAGGAGTGTGCAGTAATCACCATCCCCGTGAAATAGGCTGGGAGGAGTGTGCAGTAATCAGCATCAGTGTGAAACAGACTGGGAGTAGTATGCAGTAATCAGCATCGCTGTGAAACAGACTGTGAGGAGTGTGCAGTGGTCGGCATGATTGTGAAACATACTGGGAGGAGTGTGCAGTAATCAGCATCATTATGAAACATACTGGGTGGAGTGTGCAGTAATCAGCATCATCATGAAACAGACTAGGAGGAGTGTGTAGTAATCAGCATCACTGTGAAACAGATTGGGAGGAGTGTGCAGTAATCAGCATCAGTGTGAAACAGACTGGGAGGAGTATGCAGTAATCAGCATCGCTGTGAAAGAGACTGGGAGGAGTGTGCAGTGATGAGCATCATTATGAAAGAGACTGGGAGGAGTGTGGTGTAATCAGCATTAATATGACACAGATTGGGAGGAGTGTGCATTAGTCAGCATCACTGTGACAAAGACTGTTAGGAGTGTACACTAATCAGCATCGCTGTGAAACAGACTGGGAGGCGTTTGCAATAATCACCACTGCTTTGAGAAAGACAGGGAGGACTGTGCAGTAATCAGCATAGCTGTGATGCAGACTGCAAGGAGTGTACAGTTTTCAGCATCGCTGAGAACCAGACTGGGAGGAGTGTGCAGTAATCAGCATCGCAGTGAATCAGATTGTGAGGAGTGTGCAGTAATCAGCATCGCTGTGAAAATGGCTGGGCGCATTGTGCTTCAATCAGCATGGTGGTGAAATGGACGGGGAGGAGTGTGCAATATTCAGCATTGCTATGAAACTAATTGGGAGTAGTTTGCATTAATCAGCATCACTGTGGAACAGACTGTGAAGAGTGTGCAGTAATCAGCATCACTATGAAACACGCTGGCAGCAGTGTGCAGTAATCAGCATCAATATGAAACTGATTGGGTGGTGTGTGCATTAATCAGCATCACATTAAAACAGACTGTGAGGAGTGTGCAGTAATCAGCATTACTGTGAAACAGACTGGGAGGAGTGTGCAGGATTCAGCATCACTGTGAAACAGGCTGGAAGGAGTGAGCAGTAATCAGCATCACTGTGACACAGACTGTGTGGAGTGTGCATCCATCAGCATCACTATGAAACAGACGGGGAGGAGTGTGCAGTAATCAGCATCGCTATGAAACAAACTGGGAGGAGTGTGTGGTAATCAGCATGACTGTGAAACAGACTGGGAGGAGTATGCAGTAATCAGCATCGCTGTGAAACAGACAGAGGAGTGTGCAGTGATCGGCATGATTGTGAAACAGACTGGGACGAGTGTGCAGTAATTAGCATCATTATGAAACATACTGGCAGTAGTGTGCAGTAATCAGCATAATCGTGAAACAGACTGGGAGGAGTGTGCAGTAATCAGCATCATTGTGAATCTGATTGGGAGGAGTGTGCATTAATCAGCATCACTGTGACAAAGACTGTTAGGAGTGTACGCTAATTGCTGTGAAACAGACTGGGAGGCATTTGCAATAATCACCACTGCTTTGAGAAAGACTGGGAGGAATGTGCAGTAATCAGCATAGCTATGGTGCAGACTGCGAGGAGTGTGCAGTTTTCAGCATCGCTGAGAAACAGACAGGAGGAGAGTGCTGTAATCAGCATTGCAGTGAATCAGATTGTGAGGAGTGTGCAGTAATCAGCATCACTGTGAAAGAGACTGGGAGGAGTGTGCAGTGATGAGCATCATTATGAAAGAGACTGGGAGGAATGTGGTGTAATCAGCATCAATCTGACACAGATTGGGAGGAGTGTGCAGTAATCAGCATCACTGTGAAAAAGACTGGGAGGAGTGTGCAGTAATCAGCATCACAGTGAAAAAGACTGGGAGGAGTGTGCAGTAATCAGCATCACAGTGAAAAAGACTGGGAGGAGTGTGCAGTCATCAGCATCATTGTGAAAAAGACTGGGACGAGTGTGCAGTGATGAGCATCATTATGAAAGAGACTGGGAGGAGTGTGGTGTAATCAGCATCAGTATGAAACAGACTGGGAGAATTGTACAGTAATCAGCATCACTGTGAAAAAGACTGGGAGGAGTGTG
>NC_057720.1:26207176-26233866 GCF_004010195.1 Chiloscyllium plagiosum | reverse complement strand
ATCTCTGTGAAACAGACTGGGAGGAGTGTGCAGTAATCATCATCACTGTGTAAGAGGCAGGGAGCAGTGTGTAGTATTCAGCATCGCTGTAAAACAGACTAGCATAACTGTACAGTAATCAGCATCTCTGGTGATCAGAGTAGAAGTGTGCAGTAATCAGCATCGCTCTGAAACTAACTGGGGCAGTGTGCAGGAATTTGAATCACTGTGAAACAGACTGGAAGGATTGTGCAGTAATCAGCATCCCTGTGAAACAGACTGGGAGGAGTTTGCAGTAATGAGCATCACTGTGAAACAGACTGTGAATAGTGTTTAGTAATCCACATCGTTTTGAAGCAGACTGGGAGAAGTGTGCAGTCATCAGCATTACTATGAAATAGACTGGAAGGAGTATGCAGTAATCAGCATCACTGTGAAACAGACTGGCAGGAGTGTGCACTAATCAGCATGGCTATGAATCAGACTGGGAGGAGTGTGCAGTAATCATCATCTGTATGAAACTGACTGGGGCGAGTGTGCAGTATTCAGCATCACTTTGACACAGATTGGGTGTGTGTGCAGTAATCAGCATCACTGTGAAACAGATTGGGAAGAGTTTGCACTAATCAACATTGCAGTAATCAGCTTTTCTGAGAAATAGACTGGGAGGGGTGTGCAGTAATCAGCGTCATTATCAAACAGACTGGGAGGAGTATGCAGTGATCAGCATTTCTGTGAAACAGACTGGGAGGAGTGTGCAGTAATCAGCATCTCTGTGAAACAGACTGTGGCGAGTGTGCAGTAATCTGCATCGATGTGAAACAGACTGGGAGGAGTGTGCAGTATTTAGCATCACTGTGAAACAGACTGAGGAGTGCAGTAATCAGCATCGCTGTGAAACAGTTTGCGAGGAGTGTGCAGTAATGAGCATCACTGCGAAACAGATTGGGAGGAGTGTGCAATAATCATCATCGCTTGAGACAAACTGGGAAGTGTGTCAGCATCGCATTCAACCCTGTATTAGACAGCACAAGTGGTACATGGTGAATTTGGTAAATTGGTTCTGATGAGGGTGGATTGAAGTGATTGTAAGATAGTGCTGGTAAAGTGCATTTTAAATAGCTCTAAATTACTAAGCATCTGGAATCGTTTTGTTGAGTACTGCTAATTGAACGGCTATGATATTTAGTTTAATCAATATCAAGTAGAATCTTTTGACAGAAATGAGTTCATTTGGAGCAGAACAATGTGTCCGCTGAATCATTCATATTTTATAAACAGAGTAACTAAAGAATTAATTTCAAGATAAGTCACGGCAGCAGAGCTCACCTCAGTGATCTGCTCACCTGCTCAATGTGGGAAATCATTGCCGTTTCCAGGTGTATGGTTCCTGACAACCATGTGAGCGGGAATGATGTCCAGATGACAAACAAACCATATTTTGGAGCCGGTGCTGAGGGTTGAATCACTGTGGAGCATTCCATGCTGCTGACATGAGCATTGACAGCACTTTCAGTGAGACAGTCACAACACACGTAATTGATAAAGGGATTGGTTTGACCACCAGGCAGAGTAAAGGAAGTCACTTAGTATAGAAGACCCTGGATATACCATATTGGATACTGTTGGGCAAATTACTTCTCAGAGCATTTCAGCAGGAGACAGGTCCATGGCACAACAGCTAAAAGGAGAGGAAGAAGAGTGGCAGGACTATACTGACAGGGGATTCATCGGTAAGGGGGTAAAACAGTATTTTGTACTTGATGTCTCTACTGATAAAGCCTAAGATCATATTTGGTTTTACAAAAGATGCTCCAACCTGTCCACCCACTTTTGAAAATCCTCATCTTCGTTTTTGTTTTATTCTTTCCTCGCTGCCTTTAAGAATGACACTGCCATTATGTAGAGGTCCACACAGACATGCACAGAATTAGAGCATTGCAGAGTATGTCAGTATGTGACAGTGCGCCAGCTGTAAGGATGGTTCTTCCAGACTATTCAAAGGGAAAAAGCCCTGGAACATCTCGGCAATTCTAATATTCTGATCATCAAGCTCTAATTCTCCTGAATGTGTGATTCGAGTCTGCCTACTACCAATTCGCAGTTCGCATTATGTCAATCAAATGCAAATGCAATTGTTTCAGAAAATTTTGGAATCTGATTGCTAGGAATTAGTTAAAACGCCACTATCACATTTTGCCACTACCAGGATATAGAAGGGTGACAAAATTAAACTTGATTCATTCTCAGCCAGCAATGTCTCTGTGCCTTTTTATAGCATTAATTTAATTAGGTTTAAGCCAGAAATTGAAAGGCTTCTGCCTTCCCTTGAAGAGGATAAATTGGAAGGATGGAGATTGCAGATAGGCTATTCCGTGACTGTGTGGCCAGAATCTATCATAATGACTATTTGGGTATGGAGGAGCTGCATTAGTTATGCTAGAAGCTCTTGAGGATGTTGTGTGGGTGACTGTAGGTTGAGATCAATGAATGAATGACTACTGTGAGTTAATCTCCTGATGTGTTTGACATTGAGACTTCCAAGTTTCCTGGTTGATTGGGAACATCAACTCAGAATCTATACTTGTTCTTGATTGCATGTGATGTCATCAAGCCCCTCACAGCGGCATACTAGCAACTGGGGTTCTTGGCACGGAGACTGTCATCACCTGGGCTCCTCCACCCACGTAAAAATGGCTCTGTGTTAGAAACACACGCTCCTTTCTTTTAAAACTTTAACAGATATGTCTTCTCCTTTTTGTTCACCTCAGTTGTACCAGTAAGAGTCATAGAGTCCTACAACACGGAGGCAGACCCTTTGATCCATACCAACCAAAGTGTCTGTCCACACTAACCTCATTTCCCTGCACTTGCCCCAGACCCTTCTAATAATTTCCTATCCATGTATTGCCCAAGCGCCTGTTAAATGTTGTTAATGTACCCATTTCAATGACTTCTGCTAGTAGCTCATTCCATATGCATGTCACCCTCTGTGTAAAAAAAGTTGTCCCTCAGTTCCCATTTATTCTTTCCCCTCTAACCTTAAACTGATGCCCTCTAGACCTTGATTCCCCAACCCTGAAAAAAAGACTAAGTGCATCCACCCTATCCATGCTTCTCGTGATCTTATAAACTTCTATAAGATCCCCCCTCAGTCTCCTACACTCTAAAGAAAAATAGTCCCAGCTTGCCCAACCTCTCCCTATAACTTAGGCCATTGAGTCCTTACAACATCATTATAACTTTCTTCTGCACTCTTTTCAGTTTAATAACATCCGTCCTATAGCAAGGTGAACAAAACTAAATATAATACTCCAAGTGTGGCCTAACCAACATCCTGTATAACTGCAACATAACTTCCCAATTTCTATACTCTGTGTCCTGACTGATGAAGGCCAATGTGCCAAAAAGCCTTCTTCACTGCCATGTCTATCTGTGACTCCACCTTCAGAGAACCGTGCACCTGAACTCCAAGATTCTTCTGTTCTACTACACTCCTTAAGGCCCTACCATTCACCATGAAACTCCTACCTTGATTTGACTTTCCAAAATGCAAGACCTGACACTTATCTATATTAAGCTCCATTTGCCATTTCTCAGCCCACATCTCCAACTGATTAATGTTCTGTTGCAATTTCTGATAACCTTCCTCACTTTCCACGATACCACCAATTTTAGTGTCATTAGCAAACATACTAATCATGTCTTGTACATTCTCATCCAAATCATTGATATAGATAATAGTCAGCAACAGGCCAGCACCAACCCCTGAGGCACTCCACCAGTCACAGGCCCCCAGTCCAATAAGCATCCTTCCACTATTACCCTCTGCTTCCCACCATCAAGCCAATTGTGTATTTAATTTACTAGTTTCCCCTGAATTCCTTGCGATCCAACCTTCCAGAGCAGCCTACCATTGGGAAACTTATCAAAGGCCTTACTGAAATCCATATAGGCTACATCTACCGCACTGCCCTCATCAACTTTCGTAGTCAATTCATCAAACAGCTTGAACAAATTTGTGAGGCATGATCTCCCATGCTGACTATTCCTAATCAAAGTCAAGATTAGAGTGGTGTTAGAAAAGCACAGCAGGTCAGGCAGCATCTGAGGATTAGGAAAATCGACGTTTTGGGCAAAGGCCCTTCATCAGGAATCTTTTGCCCTAAATGTCAATTTTCCTGCTCCTTGGACGCTGCCTAGCCTGCTGTACTTTTCCAGCACCACTCTAATCTTGACTCTAATCTCCAGCATCTGCAGTCCTTACTTTCGCCTATTCCTAATCAAACATTGTCTTCTGAAATCTGTCCATTCAATATCATCTGACATCAATCTGCCCACTCCACTAAGCTTTCTCCATCTTCCTTATGTCACTTCAGAGTTCTCTTCACAGTTAACAAGAGTCAGTTGTTCAGAGTCACCTGAAAATCTTTTTAATAGAAAGACATATAAAATCCTAGGCTTTACTTATGACGCATCAATTTCAAAAAGCAAAGAGATAATGTTCAAGTAAGCAAACACTCAGACCATTTCAATGTAAATACAGACAAGAACAGACGCTCCAACACTGACTCGAGACTTAAGTGTCTTTATTCAAAACTGTTAATTTACTATCATTCTCAAATTTCTGACCTTTCATCTGCTGAGATGTCATATGGCGGAGATAGAGAGAAGCAAGTCTGCCCTCATGCTAGTGAGCAACAACCCTTTAATAACCATCCACACTCTATACATAAGTGGGTAGGGAACAACATTCTTTAGAGCTTTGTAGGTTCCGTCTTAGTTCAAGTGTATCTCAACATCAGTGATAATCACTTCATGATGCATACTGCACATTAGCATAATGGGAATTACCAATTATCCTACACCACCCCCCCAAAAGTCCTTTGTTGTATCACTAGAAAGCGTTATGATTTAATCATTATCACTTCTCTTATCATTTAACTGCCACCTTTTTCTTAAAGCTTATCTCTTAGCATGTTCCTCACTCCCACTTCCCCCTCCTCAAGTCATCACTTTTTTCCTTTGTTATCAGCTCATCCTGGTTCACTTGCTCATTGCGGGGAGGCAGAATCTTTTCACAGGCAAAGTCTGCGAGGTGGTTGATTAATCTCCTGGAATGTGCATCAAGTCCCCATTAATGTTAGTGGAGGATCGGTACATGTCAAAATGCAGCTCCGAGGGCCTTCAGATCTTTTTTATTTCTGGCTGAATCACCATAGGACCCCTCTGAGGATCTGAAGTCTTTTAAATATATCAAAGGATTCCTTTTTCTTTGAGCTTATATTTCCAAATAAACCTGTTGAACTATGACCTGGTGTTGTGTGATTTTTAATTTTTCAGAAGCGCAAAAGCAATAATGTCCATAAGGTATTCTGAATGTGGTCAACAGGTTGGAGTCCTTGTTTAATGGAAGTTGCCTGAAGCTGTTGCTGGTGTCTAACTAAAGTGAAGAATGCATTGTTTGTAAGCTTAACCAAACTCTTCTTTACCAATGCCATTGGATTTACCTCAGATTGCACTGTTTTCTTCAGATATGTCATGTTGACATCAATTCTAAACAATCCGTTTGATTTAGAGACTGGCGTCAAAGTTGTGTATAACGCTGTTCCTCAGTATTACTACAATCCCTTCTTTTAGCTTGATCCTGAGAAGAAGTGGGACCATCCTGGGTGTGAACAAACAGATGTGTTTGGCTTTAGTTTCAGTAGAGGTGCTAAGCATCTCTTGGCCTGTAAAAAGATGGTGCAGCTTTAATCTAAATTTCAAGTGAAAGCCAAGTATTGCTGTTGTTGGAGATCTGAAATAAAAAACAACGCACACACAACTGAGTGCCTTCTCAACACCAAAATCACCGTGACTTTTGTTTTTGATTTTTTTAAACTAGTAGCCAGCAGGTGTAAAAACACCTATGTAATGTAATACTTCAGGATCTAGGAGGCAGACATCTTCAGGTGCATGGGCAAATTTATAGGTGGGACAAGTAATATTTCAATGGACAGCATGGCTTTAAGTGGGGTCGTATCGTCAGTGACAGATTGTACAATTGTACTCAAGGCTAGTAACTGCTCTCAAGACAAAAGGAGATAAAAAATTGAGTGTGGATCACAATCTTAAAATAAGAAAACAATTTAAAATCATCTTAAAATAAAGAGAGCAGTTAGGAAGGAAATCCTTTTATTTTGTTGGTGTCTCAGTGGTTAGCACTGCTGCCTCACAGCACCAGGGACCTGGGTTCAATTCCACTGTCTGCATGGAGTTTGCACATTAGATTAGATTAGATTAGATTCCCTACAGTGTGGAAACAGGCCCTTCGGCCCAACAAGTCCACACCGACCCTCCAAAGAGCAACCCACGCTGACTAATGCACCCTAACACTACGAGCAACTTAGCATGGCCAATTCACCTAACCTGCACATCTTGGGACTGTGGGAGGAAACCAGAGCACCCGGAGAAAACCCACGCAGATACGGGGAGAACATGCAAATTCCACACAGACAGTTGCCCGGAGGTGGGAATTGAACCAAGGTCCCTGGCGATGTGAGCATTCTCCCAGTATTTGTGTGGGTTTCCTTTGGAGGCTCTAGTTTCCTCCCGTGGTCCAAAGCTGTGCAGGCTAGGTGGATTAGCTAGGGGAAATTTAGGGTTGCAGGGATGGGGTGGGTAGGATGCTCTTCAGAGGCTTGGTGTGGACTTGCTGGGCCAAATTGCAGGGATTCTATGATTCGTTTTGACAAAATTGGTAATGAGTAAGATTTTCACAAAACTGTATGGAGCAAGAAAGCCAATGTATTTTAGAGCTTTGGAGACTGAGAGAAGGACACATTAACAGTTATATGGGGATGTGAAAGGTTCACAGACTACCTCATGAACCGCAGGCATTCAGTAACACAATTGGAATCAAAAGAAATGACAAATATGCCTCAATGCACTCAAAGCTTCAGGCTTATGCTGAGATATGAGTAAGATAATGGTCTACACTCCAGGCAAATTGCAAGCAATGGCAGATACATTCTTAGAGCAGCAGAGGATCAAGCAGAAAAAAGAGGATGTCATACTTGGAGAAGAAGCAGTCACTTTCCAGTCAAGTGAGGCAAAAACCCAGATCAGTTCACACAGCTCAAAAATCTGATGTACCGAGATCAAATAACTCTATATGAAAGCATGATCAAAATATAGAGCAACAGACCAAGAGATGAAAATGTATCATAAGTAAAAACAACATTCTGCAATGGTGGAAGATTTGTAGTTGTACGACCATAGAATGGTGATATTAAAGTCAATATGAAGGAGATTTCTACATAGGCTATATGGAGGAACACTTAACTCTGACTAAATGCAGAGCAAGCCCTCAACATTCAGTGTGGTGGTGAGACATTTCAGAAAACTAGCAGGTTTACATTTCATCATGATAAGCGTGTGTGCCATTAAGACCCACGTTTTTGGAAAAACTGTAGGAAAGACAAGTAATGGATTCATTCGGTTTCAGAGGGAAGATAAAATTATCCCAATTAATTATTATTCAAGATAAATTTAAATGGCAAAGCTTCATTCACCCAGAATAGAATCAGTGATCAGAGCACTGAAGAGGATCTCTGTGATACAATGTCTCCCAGAACAATTTGTATCAGACAATGGACCTCAATTTGTGAATGAGGATTTCAGGAAGTTCAGTTTTGAGGCAGGCATCAACCAGGTGACAGGATCTCCACTCCATCCTCAGTCAAAGGAAAGGCTGAATGAACAGTTAACATGTGAAGTTGCTGCATAAGAATAAGATTGAGAATTAGCTCCACTCAGTTATAGAGCAATTCCATTGAATAATGAGGATACGGCAGCAGCTTTATTAATGGGAAGGAGGTTTAGCACAAATTTATCAGTTTTTAACAACACAATTGCAGGCTACACATAGCCTGTCAAGGCCAGGAGAAGGTAAAACAAATGGAGAAGAGCAGAAGAGGTGGTACAACTCAAGACTCTAGACACGACAACTCTGAATACTGTAGTGGCAGAGCAGAAAGCACCTTGTAAGAAGAACCATTCTTCTCCATCTCTTCCATTCCCAATCCTGGTTGTGTTGCAGGCATTGCAAACTACTGCCCCCAATACTTAGCCGAGGCAGTGTGATTTCTGTGGTTCACTGTCTTGCCATTATCAGGTAGTGATAGATCCAGACAGAATGCTCTCGATGGCGCACCTATAAAAGTTGGCAAAGGTATTCACCTTCACGTCAAATTTCCTCAGCTGAGCACAAAGAAGTCAAAAATCTCAGCTGCAATTTGTTGTGTCTCCCTATTAGATCCTGCATAAGATTCATCTGAAACAACAAGCCATATCGAACAAGGAGTGAATAAGGAAGGCCTTCCCTGTGTATCTGCTGGATAATTTGTATGTTTGCACTTTGTGTTAGCCTGTTAACATCTATGAAATCATGATATTACCCTTTCCATCTCATTGGGCTTGTCCTGGAGTTGCAACAGCATGAGTCATTCAGTCTATTAATGACATCCAGTCTTGTAATAAGCTGTCATCAGCACCTAGAGTGCTACTAACAGGGTGGCAACTCTGCCTAGAAACTCAAAAAGCAGAATTCCACAGCCTGTGGATTTAAGCCTCTTTCAAGCTGACTGCGTGATCTCAGTTGTTATTTGTGTGCATTGCAATACAGAAGGAATATCATATTGTTTCCTGAATGAGATACCCCTAAGAAAACCAAGCTAAATTGGAAACAAACCAGAAATTCTGGTCAATTTTCCTCCCTTGTCCAGTGCTAATGACCAAGAAAAGTACTCTGGGCATTGACTTAATTCTTGAATTGAATTGAATTTATTGTCATGTGTACCGAAGCACAGTGAAAAGTTTTGTCTTGCAATCAATACAGGCAGATCACAGAGGTAAGTAGCAGAGAGAGTAAATAATAGGTAAACAGCAGCAAAAGCAAAAACATAGGTACAGGCAAATGTTAAGTTTGTGAGTCCATTCAGAATTCGAACAACAGTCGGGCAGAAACTGTTTTGAAACCACTGGTGCGTATGTTCAGGCTTCTATATTCCCCCCCCCCCCTCCCCCACCCCACGATGGGACCTTTGAGAATGCTGGCAGCCTTTCCTTGACAGCAGGGCTGGTAGATGGATTCTATAGATGGGAATTTGGCCTTTATGATTGTCCGGGCCAAGTTCACCACACTCTGTAACCGTCTCTGATCTTTAATGGTACAGTGGCTATACCAGGTAGTGATACATCCAGACAGAATGCTCTCGATGACGCACCTATAAACGTTGGCAAGCGTATTCACCTTGACGCCAAATTTCCTCAGCTGCCTGAGGAAGAAGAGACATTGTTTTGTTTTGTCTGAAAATTAGCAGCTTCGTTGCTCTAAGTAACAACAGTGATTGTATTTCAAAGAGCAATGTAAAATTGTATTATAATGTACAATTTGTAAAGCCAAAGACAGAGCCAGTAATTATAAGTTTGAGGAAATGGGAATGCACTTTATAGATTGACAATGTCAAACCTTTTACATGATTAGGCCTATACTTGATCATTATTTCAAACACTTCACTTCAATTGCTGAACTGCGAACCAATCTTCTTATTAAAAAGGATTGAACATTTTCTAACCATATCCATTAAAGTTGGCTAGAATGGAATTTACTGGAGGGCGTCTGACTCAAGACAATTACAATTCTTAAATCATAACCATTGTGTCAAATTAAAGCAGTTTAGTGATTATAAGTAGTTCCTGTTGCAGAGATACTCAGTCATATTTATGACAATTGTGAATCATTAGCAATCTTAGTTGATAAGTCTATCTTGTTGAGAATTAATGTTCTTTAAAATTAGAACTTCGTAGCTTGGGGTTGCTGGTGATTCTTTTTTTTATTCCTTTGTTAAATTGTGTTAAGTCTAATTTAAACCATTCTTGGGTAGCTGATAGATTTTGTGATAAACCTATCTATAGTTGTCAATTACATTGGAAGGGACACATGGGGAGTTAAATACAGACTAAGGATATTTCCTGATGGGGATGTTTTCGAAATGTTTTCATAGTTATAGAATATAGACAGACTGTATGTCTCCCCCATTGTGGATTAATGGTCATCTGTACATGTCCTCCCAGACCCATTCCAAAACCCCATCACAGGTTAGCTCCAATTCAGCTCTCAAAATTGCTGCTGGTTTATGACATTTTGATTCTCCCCAGCTCTCCTATAATGCCACTCTGAATCTCTCTCTAGTTATAGAATAGTGGAAGCCTGGAGTCTCTCTTTTCAGAGACTCATTGAATAGTGTTTATTAGAACTCCAGAGAGTCGGCAATAATTGCAGTTCCAAGTCCAATATGATGTATCTTCAGAAATGACTGGTTCTGTCTCCACAAATGTTGCCAAACCTGCTGGATTTCCCCAACACTTTCTGTTTTTATCTCAAATTTCCAGAATCCCAGTATTTTGCTTTTATATGGTTATGTAGATATTTAAAACTAGAATGTAATTTTTTTAGCAGAACGGGAGACAGCCTTGAATTTCTAAATGGAGGGCTTGAAATAGGTTTGAATTGTTAATTGAGTTTTTCTAACTTGGCTTTGCTACAAAGGTTTATAATTTGATTTGATTTGATTTATTGCTGTCACATGTATTGAAATAGAGTGAAAGGTATTGTTTTATTGTGCCATCCAGACAAGGAATACTTCCGGGTGGCACGGTGACACAGTGGTTAGCACTGCTGCCTCACAGCGCCAGAGACCCGGGTTCAATTCAAGCTTCAGGTGACTGTGTGACATTCTCCCCGTGTCTGCATGGGTTTCCTCCGTGTGCTCCAGTTTCCTCCCACAGTCCAAAGATGTGCAGGTTATGTCAATCAGCTATGCTAAATTGCCCATAGTGTTAGGTGAAAGGGTAAATGTAGGGGAATGGGTCTGGGCGAGTTGCTCTTCGGAAGGTCGGCGTGGACTTGTTGGGCTGAAGGGCCTGTTTCCACACTGTAAGTAATCTAATCTAAAAAAGGACATCAGGGTAATAGAACAGAATGTAGTGTTGAAGCTGCAGAGAAAGATCAACTCTAATATATCAGAGGTTCATACATAAGTCTGACAACAGTGAGGAAGAAGTTGTTCTTGGATCAGTTGGTGCGTGTTTTCAATTTTTTGTATCTTTTGCCCAATGGGGGAGGTTGGAAGAGAGTATAAGTGGTGTGGGAGGGGTCTATAATTATGTTTGCTGTTTTTGTGAGGCAGCAGGAAATGTAGACTGGTTTTCATAATGGACTGGGTTGTGTTCACCACGTTTCATAATATCATGCAGTCTTAGGCAGGGCAGTTGCCATACCAAGCTGTGATGCATCGACATTGGGTGCTTTCTATGTGCATCTATAAACATTTGTAGAGTCATTGTAGACATGTCAAATTTCCTTGAGCCTTCTGGGGAAGTAGAGGCTTTATTTGTTTGTTGTTAGCTTTTGGAGCAACGCTCCTTCATCACGTGATTGTGTCCTGATGAAGGAGTGTCGCTCCGAAAGCTAGTGTGCTTCCAATTAAACCTGTTGGACTATAATCTGGTGTTGTGAGATTTTTAACTTTGTACACCCCAGTCCAACACCGGCATCTCCAAATCATTATTTGTTTGTAACGTTAATGTGGATGGACCAGAACAGATTGTTGTTGATATTCACTCCAAGGAATTTGAAGCTCTTGACCACCTCCAACTCAGCACCATTGCTACAGACAGAGGCATGTCTTCCGCTCCGCTTCCTGGTGCTGATGACCACTCCTTTGTTTTGCTGACATTAAGGGAGAGGTTGTTGTCTTTACATCATGCCACTAAGCTCTCTATCTCTTTCCTGTATTCAGTCCCTCATCTTTGTTTAAGATTGAACCCACCACAGTGGTCTTATCAGCAAAGTTGTAAATGGATTTCGAGCTGATTTTCGCCATACAATCATGAGCATATAAGTAACGGGCCAAATATGCACCCTTGAGGGACACCAGTGTTAAGGATTATCGTGTTATAATTATTTCAGAACTTCGGGTGTAAACTGGAGGAAGAATACATTCAAATCTTTCAGTTATGTAAAGATCTGAATATTGAGTTCAAAACAGCATTTACAAGACATCATGTGATTTTTCCTATTAGAGTCGAAAAGTGTGGTGCTGGAAAAGCACAGCCGGTCAGGCAGCATCCAAGGAACAGGAGAGTCGACGTTTGGACATTAGCCCTTCATCCAGAATAGGGGCTTTCACCTGATTTTTCTGATTAGACCAGTGAACCCTTTGTGGAGATAATTGCTGAGTTGTTTGCTGAAATTAATTTATGACCGTAAGAGGAAGAGTGGGAAGAGGTGCATAATACCAGTGAGGCTATATTGGCTGCTTCCAAAGTAGTCAGGGCAGAGAATTCTCAGAGGTTAATGAAAACAAAAAACACCAAAAGCAGAAGGCCATGGGGGTTTTGGTGAGAAAGACATCTTACATAAAGATATGAGTTTAGGGAAAGCATGTTGACCATACAGAACTGAATTAGCAATGTGTTTTAAAAAAACCAGGGGAGAGACACAGTGCATCTATTGAATGTGCAGAAACTTGCCAAAAGGACACCAATTCCACCCATTTCAATCAAAAAAACACATTGTCTCATGAAGATAACTATTCATGGAGATTTTTGTTTCTATTGTTGCAATATAAGGTATGAATTTTTTTTCTGATTGAAATGACTGCTCAGATGCCAATATCGCATCAGCAAGTCATTCCTGAAGAAGGGCTTATGCCCGAAACGTCGATTCTCCTGTTCCTTTGATGCTGCCTGACCTGCTGCGCTTTTCCAGCAACACATTTTTAAGCTTCAGCATCTGCAGTCCTCACTTTCTCCTACTTTATTTACCTGTGCAAAGTACACTGGCTGTGGCCAGCCAGCTCAGAGTCAGTCCCTGAACTGAGGAGATTCTGAATTACCTTTTTTTTATTAGTTAAGACACACTTTTAATCTTCTATTTGGATTTTTCAACTTACTTTGAGAACACAGTCAGAATACAGAACAGATTCACAAAGATCATATCAAATGTTGGAAGATTTAGGTATAAGGAAAAATTACAGCCCTTCTTAAGATCGCAGCCAATATCATGATGAGATCTTTTGCAGTATAAAGAATAATGAACTTGGATTAGGTAAATAAGGAAAACTATATCCAATTAATTGATAATCTACCAACTATAAGATTTAAATCTATCATTACCAAAACAAGACAAGACCAAGATAATTATTTATTTTTAAATTCAACTGTTAGGACATGGCAATAGAATCTTTAATAGATGTTAACAGGAAACTGGGTAAATGTTTTAATTTAAAAGATATGGAAAAAGGATAAGCTGTGGGAGTAACTAAAAGCTCTGAAGGGCACCATAGATATACAAGATAATTATTGGAATAGATAGAGTCGATAGTCAGAGACTTTTCCCCAGGGCAGGATTGACTGGTACGAGGAGTCATAGTTTGAAGATATTAGGAGGAAGGTATAAAAGGAGATACACAAGGAGTCATAGTCTTAAGATATTAGGAAAAATGTATAGAGGAGATGTCAGAGGTAGGTTCTTTACACAGAGAGTTGTGAATGCATGGAATGCATTGCTAGCGGTGGTGGTGGAAACAGAGTCATTAGGGACATTTAAGCGACTGCTGGACATGCACATGGATAGCAGTGAGTTGAGGGGTGTGTAGATTAAGTTATTATATCTTACACTGGGATTAAACCTCGGCACAACATCATGGGCCAAAGGGCATGTTCTGTGCTGTACTTTGCTATGTTCAATGTTCTAGATACAATGGGTTAAATGGCTTCGTTCTGAAGAATTCTACAATTTGCTTAATTATCTGTACATTTTCACTAATTCAACACTGAGATTTAAAACTTGACTGCTACACAGAAACCAATAGGAAAAAGCTTTCTGCAGTACCGTTCTATGGTAAATAAATGATCACCTGGTCTTTTTTTCCTGTTTATAATATTTTATTAAATATTATTTATAAAACAATTAACATTAACAGCTGCATGCAAAGAAACAGCAATTTTACAAGGGATAGGAATGGCAAAGCCAGGCCCAAACCCTGACGTTCAACCAGTTTTCAGGGAAATGAGGACAAACCTCAGATCCTAGTTTCAATGGGTCATTGACTGGGTCAGCACTTATTGTTCATCCCCAGTTACACTGGAGAAGGTGATGGTGATCTCCCTTTTTGAACCACTGCCGTTCTCAGTGTGCAGGCACATCTCCAATGCTGTTAGGGAGGGATTTCACTGGAATTTGACCCAACCACACTGAAAGAATGATTATTTTTCCCAGTCAGGATGATGAGTGATTAAGAGAATTTCTTATGTGTCTGCGGCTCTTGTCTTTCTAAATAGTAGAGGTCATGAATTTGGATGGTGCTGTCTACAATGCCTTGGTGATTTGCAATAGTGCCCCTTGTAAATGGTACACACTGCTACCACTGAGCAATGGTAGTGGGGATACTAGGTATTTTGAAGGCATTTGATGATTAGATGCTGGAAACTTTTTCCTGGATGATGTCAAGCTCTTTGAGTGTTGTTGGAGCTAAACCCATCCAGGCAAACGGGGACTATCCCATCACATTCCTGATTTGTACCTTGTCGATGGTGGACAGGCCTTTGGGAGTCAGGAGGTGAGTTGCTCATGGTAAAATGGCATGAATGCTACATGCCACTTATCAGCCCAAACCTGGATATTGTCCAGGACTTGCTGCATTTGGACATGGATTGCTTCAGTATCTGAGGAGTTGTGAATGGTGCTGAACATTGTGCAATCATTGGTGAACATCCCCACTTCTGACCTTAATTTGGAGGGAAGGTCATTGAAGAAGCAGCTGAAGATGGTCAGGCCTCAGGCACTACCCTGAGGACCTCCTGCAGAGATGTCCTGCAGCTAAGGCAACAACAACCATCTTTCTTTGTACCAGGTCCCACTCCAACCAGGGGAGGGGTTTATTTTTTTTACCTGAGTGGGCAGTGACAAGCTGTGCCCTTAACATTATCACCTGTTTATTTCTTTCTTTTTCCTTCTTTCTTCCCTCTTCTCAGAGCTCTCTGGATGTGGGGCAGCTGGTCCAGGGACAGTCCCCTCCCCCTCTGACACCTTCAAGGAGGAGAGTCCTTGCACACACGCACACTGATGCAGCTCCCTCAGAGTGAACAGGATGTTCAATACTCTTGTTTTTTTTTTCATTTTTTTTCTTACCCCCCCCACTACCGCCTAGTTGCAGTAGTGCTTATTTTTATCCCAGCACCCAAATCTCCTGTTTATTTATTTTTTTTGTGTTTTTTTTACCTGAGTGGGCAGTGACAAGCTGTGCCCTTAACATTGCTGTTTATCTTTTTTTGTGATCAACAGTCCTGTCTATTATTATTTTTTCTTTCTTTCATTAAACCCCCACACTACTGCCTAACTGCGGTAGTGCTTATTTTATCACCTGTTTATTTTTTTTTACAAAGTGCACGAATCTTTATTCAAATTCCACCACCAGGAAGATAGGAAAACACCCGGGTGGCCAATCTCCTGAATTTTTTTTTTTTCTTTTTTGGCCAGTGACAAACACTGCCCTTCACATCAAAGGGCAGTGACACTCTTGCTTTTTTCATTTTTTTTTTATTTAACCCCCACACTACCACCTAAGTGCGGTAGTGCTTATTTTATCACCTGTTTATATCTGTCAGCTAGGGCTCCCTGATTGGCCCAGACTAACAATCTCAATCATAGTCAATGAACCAGTGATGGTTCCAATCACTGCACTAATGTTTGTAATTAAATATTTCCATTTTTTTCTTAATATAAAGGTAGTTCATTTTTTTCTCTGGTCTTAAATTTCCATATTCACTTGTGAAAAGAATTTTAGCATCCTCTTGTGAATATGCTCAGTGACTGAACTCCATAGTAAATGAAAAAAAAAGTCTATCAAACCATTTTGGGGTCTGGCTTGTATTGTACTGACATTTAGCTTTGAAAATTATTTTCATCAAATGTACCTAAGCTTTTTATTTTAAAATTAAGAATTCCTGTCTCTTTAAGTGCGTGGAATGCCAGAAAATACAATAATTCTCCTTCAAGCTGTGCTTCAGTTTAATGAATATCTCCTCTGCATTAGACTCAACAATGGACAATAATGGACTTTGCAGACACAAAGATGGATTGGCGAACCTCTTGTTTAATCGACCAGACAGCAGGACTTAAAAGCTGCTGCTTGATGTCCAATCACGCTGACATTATTGCTACTTAATTGTACATTCCTCTTCTTTATCATTTTAATGAAGTGGTTTGCATGCTGTGTGTGGGTATTTATGTGTGCAAGTCTGTGTGTGTCCATGTCTGTACATTTTTATCCAGTGAAAGTAAAAGCAAGCTTAAGTGCATTGCATTAACATACATATTTTCTATTGACTGAATCATTTTCTAGATATGCAGACATTAATGCTGGAAGCTTTCTTTACTTTGCAAAACTAATCAGCAATCTCTATACAGCTATTACAGGGTAATAGCAATGAACCCAGTTTATAATCCTTACAGAAAGGTGAGTCACTCATAGTTAAAGCAAATGATTTGTTACAGTGAAGATCTATTCAGAAACTTCCAGAATCTTTTTTAAGAAATCCAACCAAACATAACAGATTTTAACCTGATGTGTTGTGTAGGCTCTTTGCTGGGTTAATCCAAAACTAATCCCTTTGTCACTCTCCTCACAGACCAGTAACTCTCCTGTATGTTTCAAATATTTATCCCATTTCTCATTAGGAGATGCAACAGGAGAAAAGTCAGTTACTTTCATATGGCCGAGTGCTTTTAAGTGGTAAAGAAATTTATTTAATAAGAATTTGAAATTGATAACCTCTCATTACTGACTGAAAAGAGATCATTTTAAACCTGTACGATATGAGTTCACCTTTGCTGGTGAGAAGTTCAAATCTGGGTGGGGGGAGTTGGGGGGCAGGGGAGTGGTGGTTGCCCAAGTGACCGACCCACTCTCAGTTTTTTTGGGGATAATTTTATGTTTACATCTATGTTTTTCAATCATTTCAATTAATTTCTTTGGGAATCAAATAGGACTGGATTCCTTTAGTGAGAATAGTAAAAAAACAGCAATGTTCCTTTCATATGCAAAGGGTTTAGCTACTTCCCATGCTGTGATTGACCAATAGCTCACAAATGCTGAAAATGTGTTGCTGGAGAAGCGCAGCAGGTCAGGCAGCATCCAAGGAGCAGGAGAATCGACGTTTCAGGCATGAGCCCTTCTTCATGCCCGAAACATCGATTCTCCTGCTCCTTGGATCCTGCCTGACCTGCTGCGCTTTTCCAGCAACACATTTTCAGCTCTGATCTCCAGCATCTGCAGTCCTCACTTTTTCCAATAGCTCACAAACACAATCTCCAACACCACAGAGTTCTGAAGAAGAGTCATATTGGACTCAAAAAATTAACTGTTTCTTTCTCCACAGATGCTGCCAGACCTGCTGAGTTTCTCTAGCAGTCTCTGTGTTTGTTTCAGATTTCTAGCATCTGCAGTATTTGGCTTTTGAATAACCCCTCCCTGATCTCCTCTGCCAATTTAAACTACCCCTGTGCTTGATTACAAATTGTGGCTCAGGTCACAATTTCTCTCCAATCATGATCTCTCCAATCCAACCACAATCTCCCATTAATCTGCACCCTGCAATTTCTTCATTTTAATCATACTGAATCTTTTATATATTAAGTGAGTTTTAACAGGTACTATTCACATTGCTTAAAAAAATTCTAATTCATCATTTGACACGAGGCTTTCAAATCTTTGCACAGTTTTTTTTGCTGACTTTTCTTTTCCACTTTCACATGTGGGTATAACCAATCAAACAAAGTGAGCATCAATAGGTATACATATCAAACACAGAACAATTGATCTCTACACTGATAACAAACTACCCAAACATAATAGCTCCACTTTAATTATGATCTTTCCATTTTGATGACAAACTCTCCCCACTCCACCCCACCTTGACCAGAATCTCTTTACGCACCAAAGAGGTTAGAAACAGATAAGGAGAGGTCACCCTGTTGGGAGTTTTCTATAGGCCTTCAAATTGTTCCAGAGATGTCTAGGAAAGGATAGCAAAGATGATTCTTGATAAGAGCAAGAGTAACAGAGTAGTTGTTATGGGGACTGACAATATTGACTGAGAATACTATCATTCAAGTCGTATGGATAGGTCAGTTTTTGATCAATGTGTTTTCTGATACAGGGTTTTCTGATACAGTATGCAATCTGGCCAACAAGGGGAGAGGCCATATTGGATTTGGTACTGGGGAATGAACCTGGCCATGTGTTAGATTTGGAGGTAGGTGAGCACTTTGTGGATAGTGACCATAATTTGGCTATGTTTACAACAGCAATGGACAGGGATAGGTTTATACTGCAGGGAAAGAGGTATAACTAGGGGAAAAGCAATTATGATGTGATTAGACAAGATTTAGGCTGGGGAAGGAAACTACAGGGGATGGACACATTTGAAATGTGGAGCTTATTCCAGGAACAATGACTGAGGATCCTCGATAAACATATACCTATAAGACAGGGAGGTAGTTGTCCAGAGGGGGAGCCATAGTTTAATGAAGAAGTTGAAACTCTTGTCTTGAGGAAGAAAAAGGCTGATGTGAGGATGAGGCATGAAGACTCATGTAGGAGGCTGGAGAATTTATAGCTAGAAAAGATCAAAACAGAGGGCTAAGAGGAGCCAGGAGGGGACATGAGAAGTTATTGGTGGATGGGATCAAGGAAAACCCTAAGGCCTTCTCTAGGTATATCAGGAATAAAAGAATGACTAGAGTAAGAATAAAGGCCAATCAAAGGTAGTAGTGGAAAGTTGTGTGTGGAATCTGAGGACATAAGGGAAGCACTTAATGAATTATTTTCATCAGTATTCACATTCGAAAAGGGCAATGTTAGTGAGAGTACGGAGACACATGCTACAAGATTAGGTGGGACTGAGGTTGACAAAGAGGAGGTTTTAGCAATTTTGGTAAATCTGAAAATAGATAAGACCCCTGGGCCAGATGGGATTTATCCTCAGATTCTGTGGGAAGCCAGGAAGAAGATTGAAGAGCCTTTGGCTTTGATCTTTATGTCATAATTGTCGACAGGAGTAGTGCCAGAAGACTGGAGGATAGCAAATGTTGTTCCTTTGTTTAAGAAGGGGAGTCAGGACAACCTTGGTCATTATAGGCCAGTGAGCCTTACTTTGGTTGTAGGCAAGGTGTTATAAAGAGATAGAATTTATAATCATCTGGAAAGGAATAATTTGAATAGGGATAGTCAACACAGTTTTGTGAAGGGTAGGTCTGGCTTCACTAACCTTATTGAGTTCTTTGAGAAGGTGACAAAACAGGTAGATGAGTGTAAAGCAGTTGCTGTGGTATATATGGACTTCAGTAAGACATTTGATAAGGTTCCATACAATAGGCTATTGCACAAAATATGAAGCTTCGGGATTGAAGGTGATTTAGTGTTTTGGATCAGAAGTTGGCTAGCTGAAAGAAAAGTGAGGGTGGTGGTTGATGGGAAATGTTCATCCTGGAGCTCAGTTACCAGTGGTGTGCCCCATGGATCTGTTTTGGGGCCACTGCTATTTGTCATTTTTATAAATGATCTAGATGTGGGCATAGAAGGATGGGTTAGTAAATTTGCGGATGGCACTAAAGTAGACAGAGTTGTGGATAGTGCCGAAGGATGTTGTGGATTACAAAGGGACATAGATGACATGCAGAGCTGGGCTGAGAAATGGCAAATGGAGTTTAATGCGGAAAAGTGTGAGGTAGTTCACTTCGGAGGAAGGAGCAGGAATGCAGAGTACTGGGCTAATGGTAAAATTCTTGGCAGTGTAGATAAACAGAGAAATCTTGGTGTCCTGGTCAACATAAATCCCTGAAATTTTCCATCCAGTTTAATAGAGTTGTTAAGAAGGTATATGGTGTGTTGCCATTTATTGATAGGCGGATTGAGTTTCAGAGCCACAAGGTCATGCTTCAGCTGGACAAGATACTGGTAAGGCCGCACCTGGAGTATTGCGTGCAGGTCTGGTCACTGCATTACAGGAAGGATGTGGAAGTTTTGGAAAGGGTTCAGAGGAGATTTATGAGGGTGTTGCCTGGTATGGAAGGAAGGTCTTGCGAGGAAAGGCTGAGGGAATGAGTTTGTTTTCATTGGAGACAAGGCTGAGAGGTGACTTAATTGAAACATAAGATAATCAGAGGGTTAGCGAGGGTGGACAGTGAGAGCCTTTTTCCTCAGATGTTGAAGGCTAACACAAGGGGACATAGCTTTAAATTGAGGGGTGATAGATTTAGGACAGATATTAGGCGTAGTTTCTTCACTCAGAGAGTAGTAGGGACATGGAATGGCCTGCCTGCAACAGTAGTAGACTCGCTGACGTTAAGGGCATTTAAATGGGCATTGGACATACATATGGATAATAATGGGACAGTGTAGGTTAGATGAGCATCAGATAATTTTCACAGGTCGGCGCGGTGGCACAGTGGTTAGCACTGCTGCCTCGCAGCGCCAGAGACCCGGGTTCAATTCCCGACTCAGGCGACTGACTGTGTGGAGTTTGCACGTTCTCCCCGTGTCTGCGTGGGTTTCCTCCGGGTGCTCCGGTTTCCTCCCACAGTCCAAAGATGTGCAGGTTAGGTGAATTGGCCATACTAAATTGCCCGTAGTGTTAGGTAAGGGGTAAATGTAGGGGTATGGGTGGGTTTCACTTCGGCGGGTCGGTGTGGACTTGTTGGGCCGAAGGGCCTGTTTCCACACTGTAATCTAATCTAATCTAATCTAAGAATCGAGGGCCGAAGGGCCTGTACTGTAACGTTCAATGTTCACCTCTCGCAATTCCCAATTACCAGTCCCTGCTTTCCCAGCTTCTTTTGCAACTTATTTCCTGGGAAGAAGCTGTGAAGCAGCCCAGTGAATAAATATATAACATATACTTGGATGTAATTACCACAGAATGTCCAGGAAACCTCTACTTCTGGCTTCCTCTTTCTTGCCTGTAAATGTCTAAGTGACATTAGAGGTGAGTTATTGTCCCAGTGAACATGAGACATGAGCATTCACTGCATTGTTTTTTTCAAATTTTAAAAAAGTCTCCATCCAGATGAACATATATCTGTTTGTCAGACAGGGGAAGGTTCAGGATTGGCAGGACTGACTGCCGACTGGAGCTGGAGTTGAAAAGTTGGCATGTGGTTGGAAGCTGGTTGGAAGCGAGCTTGGGTGATCAAAGGGGTGGAGATGGGAGATAGACCTTGGGTATAGGTGGGTGCAGATGACTGATCAAACATGGTTTGGATATTGATGAGGGATCAGTCTGAGGTGAATCAGTGTTGATAATTGGAGGATTGGCATGGCCACAGGAAAGTTGGCGATTGGTGTTCAGTGAGAAGGTTTCAGGAGGATTGGGGGGTGGTGGTGGTGTTAATGAACTGAGGAGGTTGTTGACTAGGTAACTTGCTGGGCCTGGAGAAAATGCTCCTTTCCTTCTAGTCTACATTGCTCTAAGTGAAAAATAGATCAATATTCAATTTTCATCATTTGACTTAAATATTTGAGATTTTCATAGACTAAAAACCGTTTTACAAAAGAGACTGCAGACTGAAAATGGCTGCTGTGAACCCCTGACAAACCCAGGACAATTAATATGGAATAAATTAAACCAGCTGTCTCAACATTAGCTTTGTAAATGAAGAGGAACTGAAAATCAGTGAAGCTTCAAGAAATTAGCATCTCTTGTTTTACTCACACTCACATAATGAGTTTGACGTTGGGGATGAAATGTTACCTGTGGCATGTTCAATTTGGAAACAAGACAATGGAGCTAAACATGGACAACATAAACAAACCATATTTTAATAGCTCATTTTTTGAGCAACAAAGCCAGGAGAAAGCAACATGGACTGATTAAAAAAAAAGCAGAGAATGCTGGAAAAACCCAGCAGGTCTAGCAGCAAGTGTGGAGAGAAATTAGAGTTAATGTTTCGGGACCAGTGACCCTTCTTCAGAACTCATGGTAGCCAGGAAAATGTTTTTTTAATGCAGAAGACAGGTTGTGGGCAGGGGTGGTGAGGAGGTGGAGGGAGGTGGGAGAGTGGGTGCAATTAAGGTACATAGATGATTTAGAGTTTGGGACTAACTGTAGCTTGTCAAAGTTCACAGATGACACTCAAATGAGTGGTAGCACAATGTGCAGAGGACACTGAAAGTCTGCAGAGGGGTATAGATAGGTGAAGGAAGTGGGCAAGGGCCTGGCAGATGGAGTACAATGTTTGTAAATGTGAGGTCATCCATTTTCATAGGTATAACAGCAAAATGGACTATTATTTAAATGGTGAAAAATTACAGCATGCTGCAGTGCAGAGGAATCTGGCTGTCTTTGCGCATGAATCACAAAAAGTTGGCTTTCAGGTGCAGCAGGTAATTAAGAAGGCAAATAGAATATTATCCAACGTTGCTAGAGGATGGAGTTAAACAATAGGGAGGTAATACTGCAGCTGTATAGGGTGCTGGTGAGGCCACACGTAGAGTACTGTATACAGTTTTGGTCTCCTTACTTGAGAAAGGATGTAGTAACTCAATGGATTCATTGCCTCTTAAATCCCTCACAGGTAAATAGGAAAGCTCCATTAGCATGAAGACATGTGCCTATTTAAAAGCTCTTAGCAACTGACCTGTTGCCTAAGAGCAGATTAGCTATCTATCCCTTGTTAAAAATGAAAGCTAGTGCATTTAACATAAACCAAGATTCTACAGTGAATTTATAAAAGCTTAACATCTCACCTGATTCAATTTCATCTGTTTCTGGGGACTTAAAATTACTCCTAATCTTTCTCCACTCAGTCCAACAAAATCTTCATAAATAT
This sequence comes from Chiloscyllium plagiosum, assembly GCF_004010195.1. Taxonomy (NCBI): domain Eukaryota; kingdom Metazoa; phylum Chordata; class Chondrichthyes; order Orectolobiformes; family Hemiscylliidae; genus Chiloscyllium; species Chiloscyllium plagiosum. The sequence continues at coordinate 26,210,948 of NC_057720.1, read as the reverse complement.
AAAGCATTCTATTAAATGTCATCTTATCATATTCTGCTTCAATATAAATTATCCCAAGTCTTTTTTCACAATGGTGCTATTGCATCTCTGGCAATCGTCTTGTGAAAATATGATACATAATTGCTATGGCTTTCATATCCTTTAGATATTGTTTTCACTTGATCATTGGACATTAGTGTCACTGCTTAAAAATGTGTTGCTGGAAAAGCGCAGCAGGTCAGGCAGCATCAAAGGAACAGGAGAATCGACGTTTTGGGCAAAAGCCCTTCTTCAGGAATTAGTGTCACTGGTAAAGCACAGAATGCAGCTAAGAGTCGACTGCATTGTTGTTGCTCTGAGCTTGCATGGAGGCCAGACAAGTTAAGAACTGCAGATTTCCTTCCATAAGTGATAGGAGCAAATCAGATGGTTCTTTTTATAGCAATTGACAATGATCCAAAAGTTGTCATTTTAATTCCAGACTATTTTAATTTGAATTCAAATTTCACCTTCTGCTAAGATGGGATTCAACCCCCTGTCCCCAGAACATTAGCCTGGGATTCTGGATTCTGAGTCCAGTCAATTACCATTATATCACCAGTTCACCCTGAGTGAGACACTTGCAAAGCAAACTAACTGTGGACAACCAATTACTTGAACAGTTTTATCATTACTTCTTTAGTCCTTGCACTTTGCTCCTATTCAGTGAACCAAAAATACTATTGGGTCCTTTTTAAGACTTTAGCTGGAGCTTTGCAGTTTTGCTGTTTTATATATTTAAACTCTATGTTCTGTCCATTTTTCTGTTCCTTTCGGCATCTTTCTATTCACTCTATAACACTATTCCTTACTTTTCCTGTGTGTGTGTACAAAAGCCTTCCATCTATAAGACAATGGTTTGTACTATGGCGATAAATTTTGTGTTGAGCATTGCTTGGGGTGATTCAGGACACTTCCTCTGATATAGTAGTCCTTGCCACATTTAGTTCAAAAGGAAGACAATGGTCTAAGCAAGTGCGTGATTTTCTGGCCTCTTTTTAACTTGGACCGTCAATGGAATATTTTGATGTTGCTCATCTTTACCAATGCCGTTCCAGGCAGTCAGGCTCCAGATGTTGTCGTCATAAGCAACTCTCTTCCAGTTATTGGTGTCAGCATCTGCCAAAGTCAGATCTTACTTGCAGGTGTTCCCTATATCTATAGTATGGGCACCTAGGGCGACTCAGTGGCCACTACGCAGCACAGATAGGTATATAATTATCATCATTGATAAATGCATCCAAGCCAGCATAGATTAGTATGTTGAGAGAAATAACATGCTCCAGGACATCTGAATTGATGACTTTGTACAGCCAACAAATGCCAACCATATTCTTGAGACAGCAAAGACAGAAACTATTCAGTCTTTTCTCCTTCCTAGCATATTTTATTCAGGTTACACCACTGTAGAAGTATGCACTGAAGACGCAAGTTTCGACGATTTGTAGTTTGGTGTTCTCAGTCAGGTTGCTGTTGTTCCATACTCTTTTTCAGTTTGAATGTAACAGCTACAGTATTGGCGTTTATTTCAGCATCAAGTGACAGATTGCTGCTGAATTTAGAGCTTAGATCTATGAGCCCAGCAATAACCTTCAGTACACATTGCCAGACTTACATATTACCATTTACTGAACCAGATTAGGTTGCGTGATCCACCTGATTTTACTATTCTGCTAACCTGTTGGCTCCACCTTGCTGTTATTTTCCAGTCCTCCTCACTGGTTGCTAAGTAATCTCTATTTGCTTCTATCAGCAGATTTTGACCTTGTGCTAATGGCACTTTTCTGTATTGAGGACCAAACTGGACCCTATGGGACCTGTGCACTTTCAACTCTTCTCCCATCTGAATGACATTCATTTACCGTCATTCTCTATTCCTGATCTTCCAGCTAGATTTCTATCCGTTTCCTTTTATATCCTATACTCAGTTTTCTCCAACTTCTGAAAGTCAATTTAAATGTTATCTGTTGCATTTCCTTTATCTAGTCTTTTTGTAAAACTCCATTAAATTTATCAAAAATGACTTATCTTTAAACGTTTTCATGCTAGCTATCCTAGATTAGCTCATGCGTTTCTCAACATTATTTTGGCAATTTTATCTTAAGCACTGCTCCCTGAAACAATTTGACTGTCCACCTACTCAACAGTAAATTTTGTGTCAAATACAGTGATATTGTCAGCCAGAGAGGTCTCATCCATCGCTCAGAGGACGAGGAGTGAACCCCAGTACTGTGTGGGAGACTCTTCAGGCATTTACATGTTTGTCATCATGATTTCCCAATGATCGATTTCCCTAGAGGTGAAATGACTCGCAGTCAATCAGAGACCGTCAGGTCCTCATGTTACCTTGACCAGTGTGTGATGGTGGCATTGCATTCAGCTGAGGCCCACGATCATAGAAGCCATGGGCAGGTATCATGGTAGGCGAAGTAGGGAAATGTCTCACCTGGGACATTGCTGTCCTCCTGAAGGGACAGGAAACCCATGTAATCTTCATTTAATCCCTGGACAACTATCATTCTGCGATTGGCTGCATAAATCTAGATCTGACATTACCGGTGAGGTTTTGTGATAAAAATGATGGGAAGGCTAACAGCGTTCATTGCTATCAAAGAGCAAATTAGACAACAAATCCCTATGACTGTGCATATGCTGTTAAATACATGAATCATGAAGCTGTTGATTGTGATGCTCCTTCAAAAGCTGCCCTTTCTCATTGTGTTACTGACATTGAAAACAAATTGAATGGAGTAAAATTGCTATATTTACCTGATAGATAGGAATCAAATTTATTGGTATAATATAGGACTTATATATTCTAGTCTAAGAAAACCTTTCCTAACATGAAAACTCCTAGTTACTAGCAAACAAATTCTCCGACATTGAAAATTTATTTCTGCAATGATTCTGAATCATTTCTATGAAACAACCACTCTTAATTTCTTTTTTCCCCATTTGTTTTATTACTCATCTCAATCCATTCGTACTTCCCTCCCTGACATTGAATTCTATCTTCTAACTCATTCAGATTTGGCATTTATTGAATAATTCTACAAACTGATTCTTTAAGAAAATACACACTTCTATGTTCTGTCTCTGGTGCCCAGTAAATGCGTTAATGGACTCCATCTTGTTCTCAAATTCACCTGTGAAACTGAAAAGTCTAATGAGTTCAAACAAAAAACAGAAATTGCTGGAAAATCTCACGAGCATCAGTGACCCTTTCTCATTGGACCCAAAGCGTAAACTCTGCCAGACCTGCTGACATTTTCCAGAAATTCTTGTTTTTGTTTCAGATTTCCAGCATCCACAGTTCATTTGTTTATAGTTTGAAGAGCTCTCTTTCCTAGTTGAGAAGTTGTTTAGGGGATCTGTACTACTATTGACTACAGACATACCTCTATGGTTAAACTACATGTTGGGATTTTCATTGTCTCACGCTCTATAAGACTAGCCTTAGTGGCAACTTTATAATATGACCCAAGCCATTTTTCCACTTCTAAGCCTGGTATTGAGTTAGACAATAGATAATAGACAATAGGTGCAGGACGAGGCCATTCTGCCCTTCAAGCCTGCACCACCATTCAATATGATCATGGCTGATCATCCTTAATCAGTATCCTGTTCCTGCCTTATCTCCATAACCCTTGATTCCACAATCCTTGAGAGCTCTATCCAACTCTTTCTTAAATGAATCCAGAGACTGGGCCTCCACTGTCCTCTGGGGCAGAGCATTCCACACAGCCACCACTCT
>NC_057720.1:26188662-26203556 GCF_004010195.1 Chiloscyllium plagiosum | reverse complement strand
ACTCTTCCGCTCTGCCTCCACACCAACTTTTGATTGACAGACCTGGCCGCCTCACGGACTGGCAGTGTCATCTGTTTCTACTGTTTCCAAAAGATTCAACTTGTTCCTGACAGGTACTTCCCTCGGGGTCTCTTGCACCGGTCTCCTCTCTGCCTTCCTCATCATCTGCTCTCTTCTGCTCTTTTCTGGTACAATTGGTGTAATAACCTCGCTGAAGGTCTTGTCCAGAAAGATCTCGTTCTCTCAGAGTCCTCGAGTTCTTTCATCAGTGCTGCAATATGCTCTGTCAGTAGCTGAACGTGCACACACTTTCCACACTTATACAAGCCAGACACACCAGAGTCGTTGACCTCCCACATCAAGCATGTAGCGCGCTGAACCAGCTTGACAGTCATGTCTTCACCCTCTTCAACTGTGGTGTAATCACTTCACTCAACCTCCTTGTCAAAGACTCCTGAGCTGAAGCCTCACTCTTCAATCCACAGGAACTTCCTTGGACCCTCTTTTGGGCAAGTCTGTGGACTTTTAATTTAGGTTAGAGGAGGAGGGAGGGAGGGAGGCCCTAATTTGTAGGACCTGGGGTCTAGAACACACCCAGTCTAATAACAAATCACTTACCTTCCCAACCGGCTTTGCGCTCTGCCTTCACTTCCGCCCAGCTCTCGCCACTCTCTGATGTGAAAAGACCGTTGGCGTCGAGGTAAGTTCTTAAATAACAATCACTTACCTTAAGGCATATCAAAATTATTTAGTGGGAAAACAACAGCCACTTTGATCAGATCTTTTCTTGCCATACACCACATAAATTCATCAACAAAGAAGGACAAAAAAATTTACAGCCCTGGAACAGGCCCTTCAGCCCTTCAAGCCTGATCTGATCCAAATCCACTGTCTAAACCTGTTGCCCAATTCCTAAGTATCTGTATCCCTCTGCTCCATACCTACTCATGCATCTGTCCAGATGCATCTTAAATGAATCTATCCGTGCCTGCCTATACTGCCTCTGCTGGCAACACGTTCCAGGCACCTACCACCCTCTGCGTAAAGTACTTGCCGCGTGTATCCCACTTAAACATTTCACCTCTCACCTTGAAAGCATGACCTCACGTTATTGAACCCTTCACGCTGGGAAAAAGCTTACCTCTATCTACCCTGTCTATACCCTTCATGGTTTTGTACACCTCAATCAGGTCACCCCCAATCTCCTTTTTTCTAATGAAAACAATCCTAACCTACTCAACCTCTCTTCATAGCTAGCACCTTCCATAACAAGCAACAGCCTAGTAAACCTTCTCGGCGCCCTCTCCAAAGTGGCCACATCCTTTTGGTAATGTAGCGACCAGAACTGTACACAGTATTCTAAATGCGGCCAAACCAATGTCTTATACAATCTTAACATGACCTGCCAGCTCTTATACACAATACCCCATCCGATGAAGGCAAGCATACCATATGCCTTCTTGACCACTCTATCCACCTGTGCAGCAACCTTCAGGGTACAATGGACCTGAACTCCAAGATCTCTCTGCCCGTCAACCTTTCCCAAGTCTCTTCCATTTACAGTATAATTTGCTCTAGAATTAGACTTCCCAAAATGCGTCACCTCACATTTGCTGGATTGAACTCCATCTGCCATTTCTCCACCCAATTCTCCAGTCTATCTATATCCTCCTGTATTCTTTGACAGTCCCCTATGCTTTCTGCTTCTCCACCAATCTTCATGTCATCTGCAAACTTGCTGATCATATCAACAGTGCCCTCTTCCAGGTCATTTATGTATATCACTAACAACAGTGGCCCCAGCATTGATCCTTGTGGAACACCACTGGTCACCTTTCTCCATTTCGAGAAACTCCCTTCAAAGACTACTCTCTGTCTCCTGTTGCTCAACCAGTTCTTTATCCACTTAACTCGAACACTCTGCACACCATGTGACTTCACTTTCTCCATTAGTTTACCATGGGGATCCTTATCAAACACCTTACACTAAAGTCCATGTATATGACATCTACAGCCCTTCCCTCATCTATCAACTTGGTCACTTCCTCTAAGAAATCTATTAAGTTTGTAAGGCACGATCTCCCCTGCATAAAACTATGTTGTCTATCACTGATAAGCCCATTTTTTTACAAATATAAATAGATTTTACCCCTCAGTACCTTCTCCAGCAACTTTCCCAGCACTGACGTCAGGCTCACTGGTCTGTAGTTACCTGGAATATCCAGACTACCGTTGTACAGGGGGACAACATGAGCAACCCTCCAGTCCTCCGGCACCTCACCTGTGTTAAGGATGTTGCAAAGATATCTGTCAGGACCCCAGCTATTTCCTCTCTCACCACTCTCAGCAACCCGCGATAGATTCCATCCGTTCCTGGGGATTTGTCCACCTTAATAACCTCTAGCCTACACAACACATCTTCCCTACTTATGTCAATGAGATCCAGTGTAATCAAACTTCTATCTCTAATCTCAACGTGGACGGCACGGTGGCACAGTGGTTAGCACTGCTGCCTCACAGCGCCAGAGACCCGGATTCAATTCCCGCCTCAGGCGACTGACTGTGTGGAGTTTGCACGTTCTCCCTGTGTCTGCGTGGGTTTCCTCCGGGTGCTCCGGTTTCCTCCCACAGTCCAAAGATGTGCAGGTCAGGTGAATTGGCTATGCTAAATTGCCCGTAGTGTTAGGTAAGGGGTAGATGTAGGGGTATGGGTGGGTTGCGCTTCGGCGGGGCAGTGTGGACTTGTTGGGCCGAAAGGCCTGTTTCCACACTGTAAGTAATCTAATCTAATCTAATCTAATGTCCGATCCTCTCACAGATCACTTGAGACTCCATCCTTGGTTTCAGATAAAGCTGAGAACAAACTTCAATCAGACTGAGGCCCAATCTCCCAGATTCAATGACAAACAGAGGCTTTTAGATGACACTGACCTATTGCAGGCATGTCACATGCACCTTTGGGATTTACTGACAAGATTGCCTTGAATTGCTGCATGATGCTCAATTCTTTGCCGTTTGGCTGTCTGGTTTTACCAGATAAACAGTACCCCCTGTGGGGGGGAAAGGTGGAGGCCAAGACTAGACTTCCCACTGAATGATGAGCTCAGTGGATTTGGAGGCTGGGGAAAACGGTATTCCCATAAAGTTTGCAAACGACAAGACAGCGGCAAGTTTAAACATATCAGCTGCATGTGTTCCAAACCTGGGAATAACAGGATGGAGAACCAGTCACTGTGAAACAAAAGAAGATTCCTTATTTAATTCCTCTTATTGAGTACACAAAGTAATACCAGCTAACCCGAGAATGCAACTTAAAAAAAAAAGGGTTTTGTGATTTACACATGAAAGAAGTGAAACTATCACTGTATTCTATCAGATGAAAGGTTTAACAGACAATCAATTCTTCAATGTATAATTTCAGTTACATCACACTGCAAATTTTTGCTATAAATTCTGTGTTACGATCGAGCCCTCCACAATCACCTGATGAAGGAGCATCGCTCCGAAAGCTAGTGTGCTTCCAATTAAACCTGTTGGACTATAACCTGGTGTTGTGTGATTTTTAACTTTGTACACCCCAGTCCAACACCGGCATCTCCGAATCATATCTAATAACGTAGTCCTCTGTATGTAATCTCGAATTTGGAAGTATCGAAAGAGATCACCATTAGGTAGTCCAAATTTCTGGTGCAGCTGTTCAAAAGACATCATGACCCCCTCATCAAACAGATCCCCTAAACAGGAGATCCCCCTGGACCTCCAGGATTTAAATGTGGCGCCTGTGAGCCCCGGATGAAAACCCCATGCCCTCACTATAGGAGTAGAAGGAGAGGTTTTATGTGAATTACTCTTGTTTTGCCGCATTATCTTCCAGGCTTTAATTGTGTGTTTAATATAATAGGGTATTTACAATGGTCCATAATGACTTTCATCTTATCTAAAAATAAGAGGTTAATAAGAGGGCACTTTGCTTGAGAAGCCTCGATGTCCAGCCAGATTGATTGCGGATCAGACGAGACCCAATTGGCTATGTAGCTTAATAGGGAACTCAGCTGATACTTTCTAAAGTCTGGAAAATTCAGCCTCCCCTTGCCTGTGGAAGCTGTAGCTTCTTTAACTTAATGAGGGGCCGCCTATGATTCCAGATGAAAAAACCAAGCCAACCATACAATTTGCGCAGTGCCGGTCTCGGCAGCATCACCGGGAGCATTCTCATAGTGTATAAGAGACGGGGCAAGACATTCATTTTAATTAGAGCTATTCTACCCAGCCAGGAAATTTGAAGATCCCCCCAGCGTTGAAGGTCCTGCTTTATCCTTTCCAGTAGATGCACAAAATTGACCTTGTACAACTGGCCAACTACTGAGGTTATAAAAATACCAAAACATAAGAAACCCTCCAGAGATCACCGAAAGGGAAAGTGAGATCCGTCTGATAAGTGGGACATACTAGCGAGGCCACCCATCGGCATGGCCTCCGATTTTGAGAAATTAATTTTGGTAACCTGAGAATGCACTAAAAATATTAATAACTTGGATCAGGTGGGGCACGGACATCAAAGGATTACTAAGAAAAAGGAGAATGTTATCTGCATAAAGAGTAATTTTATGCTTACCCATGCCAACACTTGGGGCTGTTATATTAGAATCAGCCCATAGAGTTTCCGCTAGTGGCTCAATTATTAGCGTGAATAGCAACGGTGAGAGAGGACATCCCTGACGGCTGCCCCTACGCACACTGAAGCTATCCGAGCCTTCTCCGCGTCCAACGAGACTGCTATTCCCAATATTCTTTCCTGATGACAGGCTTGAATCACATTCAAAACCCTTCTAGATTAGATTAGATTAGATTACATTACAATGTGGAAACAGGCCCTTCGACCCAACAAGTCCACACCGACCCGCCCTAATACCAAATACTGTATACTGTACACATAAGATCCTCAAGATTCTTAGACAGCAGCTTCCAAACCCACAACCACATGCATCTAGAAGGACAAGAGCAAATATTATTAGATGATCTACGGCCCTTGATAAACCCCATCTGGTCCTCTTTTATGATATATGGCAATACACTCTCCAGCCTCAATGCTAATGTTTTAGAAAGAATTTTAAAATCTACATTTAGCAAAGATATTGGTCTGTATGATGCTCAATCTTCTGGGTCCTTTCCTTTTTTGAGAACGAGGGAGATATTCACCTCTTTCAACGAAGGCAGGAGGCAGCCGTGACTATATGAGTAGTTATACATGTCCATAAGTGGACCAGCTAATACTCCTGTAAACCCTTTCTAGAATTCAACCTGAAATCCATCTGGGCCAGGTGCTTTACTGCTCTGAAGCTGCCTGATTGTGTCAAGTACTTCCTGGGTTGTTAGGGGAGCATTTCACCTCTTTCAACGAAGGCAGGAGGCAGCCTTGACTATATGAGTAGTTATACATGTCCATAAGTGGACCAGCTAATACTCCTGTAAACTCTTTGTAGAATTCAACCTGAAATCCATCTGGGCCAGGTGCTTTACTGCTCTGAAGCTGCCTGATTGTGTCAAGTACTTCCTGGGTTGTTAGGGGAGCATTTAGGACCAACACCTGTTCCGGGATTAAGTCCCGAAAGGCCAGGCTTTTAAAAAAGGACTCCATCTTCTGAGCTCTGTCTTCACAATCCTGCGAATTATACAAATCAGAGTAAAACTTTCTGACGATTGTATTGATCCTTTTATGATCGTGAGTCAGAGTACCAGCACTTTCCCTGATGGACGTGATAGCTTGAGGGGCCTTCTTTTTGCCTTGCGAGAAACGTTAGGTATCTACCAGGCTTATCGCCAAATTCATATAATCTTTGCTTTGCAAATAATATTTCCCTCTTTGCCGTTTGGGTAAGCGCAGTATTCAGGGCTGTCCTAAGTGCCGTAATCCTTTGTAATTTAGCAACAGAGGGCCTATCAATGTACACTGTTTCAGCTGCCTTTAAGCAAGCCTCAAGTAGATGCTGTTGTTCTCCCTTAAGTTTTTTCTGGGTCGCCGAGTATGAAATGATCAGACCTCGCGCATAAGCCTTAATGGTCTTCCACATCATTGAGGGGTTACTAGCCGTACCTGAATTAATTTCCAAAATAGTTTTGAATTCTTGAGAGAAATATTTTACGAATTTATTATCCTTCATTAAGAAAGAATCCATACGCCAATGTCGGGGGGGGCATCTCATTGTTCCTAGTCTTGATTTCCATATACACTACCTATTTTGCAGGATAATATGGAATTCAAAAAGGTTGAGGGGGCAAAAAACATATCAATTCTAGTGTGACACTTATGTGGATTATAATAAAAAAAAGAAATCTCTCCCTTGCAGGTGGAGGCACCTCTACACATCTACTAATCCGAGCTCTTTATTCGAATTCGCCAATTGCCTGGATCTGGGGGATATACCTGCAGTACTCTTGGGTATCCTGTCTATCTCCGGGTCCATAATGCAATTAAAATCTCCCCCGATAATTGTATGACGAGCCCAGAGAGCCATCAGTTTGGAGAAAGCTTCCATTATAAATTTGAAAGGATGCGCCGGGGGACAATAAAGATTCAAAATCCTATATTCCTCTCCATTTATAAGGGATTTAATCAGTATGTACCATCCAGATTCATTTTTTATCTGAGTTAGGATTTTGAAAGGGAGATTCTTCCGAATAAGAATGACTACTTCCCTACTTTTTGAACTGAAAGATGAAAAGAAGGCCTGATCAAATCCACCCTGTTGTAATTTCAAGTGCTCTTTATCCAGTAAATGTGTCTCCTGTAAGAGAGCTATATCAACCCTTTCTTTTTTGAGGTTTGATAGTATTTTCTTCCTTTTGATTGGTGAATTACTCCCCTTGACATTCCAGGTGCACCATTTAATCGAATGACTAACCATAATCGTGCAGGCAAGTCCGAGACCCCCCAGGAGGAAGAACTCCATCCAAAACACCCCAAGCATAGACCATAGCAAATTCACAAAAATAGAGATTCTTTAATACACTCACACCAATATAGTAAAAAACTATTTCTAAATATAAAAAATATAAAACATATTTAAAAGGAGATTTTCCCCTTGCTTCCAGGGGCCTCACTTCCTATCCGAAAACCCCATTGTATCCTCTCCCAAATGTGGACTTCCCTTCAAATAGCTGTGTCCAATCCACATTTTGATATAATTGGCCTTGGCCCAGTTTAGTACTCTTCACTTAGGACCATTCTCATCTTTGACTACAAGTATTGTAAAACTTTTAGAATTGTGGTCACTGTTCCCAAAGAAATCCCCGACTGCAACTTCTACCACCTGGCCGGACTCATTCTCCGACACCAGGTCCAATATGGCTACTTCCCTCATTGGACTATTGACGTACTGCTCTAGAAAACACTCCTGGATGCTTGTTACAAATTCTGCCCCATCCAGACCTCTGACACTAAGTATATCCCAGTCAATGTTGGGAAAATTTAAATCTCTCATCACCACAATCCCGTTGCCTCTACATCTTTCCATTATCTGTTTATTTATTTCACAGTGGTTGTGGGCGGCACAGTGGCACAGTGGTTAGCACTGCTGCCTCACAGCGCCAGAGACCCGGGTTCAATTCCCGACTCAGGCGACTGACTGTGTGGAGTTTGCACATTCTCCCCGTGTCTGCATGGGTTTCCTCTGGGTGCTCCGGTTTCCTCCCACAGTCCAAAGATGTGCAGGTCAGGTGAATTGGCCATGCTAAATTGCCCGTAGTGTTAGGTAAAGGGGTAAATGTAGGGGAATGGGTGGGTTGCGCGTCGGTATGAACTTGTTAGGCCGAAGGGCCTGTTTCCACACTGTAAGTAATCTAATCTAATCTAATCTATTTGTTCTTCTACCTCACACTCACTGTTAGGAGGCCTGTAATACAGCCCAACAATGTAACTGCACCCTTCTTATTCCTCAGCTCCACCCATATTGCCTCATTACCCAAGCCCTCCATAGTGTCCTCCTTTAGCACAGTCGTGATATCATCCCTGACCAGTAATGCAACTCCACCCCCACTTTTATTTCCCTCCCCGTCCTGTCTATATCCTGGAACATTTCGTTGCCAATCATGCCCTTTCTTCAGCTAAATCTCTGTGATTTCAATAACATCATACTCACAGGCGCCAATCCAAGCCCTAAGTTCATCTGGCTTACACACTATACTCCTTGCATTAAAGTATATGCACTTTAGGTCACCAGTTCTTTTGTGTTCATTTGCTCTCTGCCTACTCTTCCCCTTATTACTGTTAACTTCATGATTCTTACAGTCTTCACCTCGCTGCCTACTTATTTTCTCTTCTGGTTCCCAGCCCCTTGCCACATTAGTTTAAAATCTCCCCAACAGCAGGAGCAAAAACTCTCCCAAGGACATCGATTCCAGTCTGGTTCAGGTGCAGACCGTCCAATTTATAATAGTCCCACCTTCCCCAGAACCGGTCCCAATGTCCAACAAATCTGAACCCCTCCCTCCTACACCATCCCTCAAGCCAGGTGTTCATCCTGCCTATTCTTTCATTTCTACCCTGGCTAGCACGTGGCACTGGTCGTGATCCCGAGATCACTATCTTTGAGTTCTTCCTTTTTAACTTCTTTGCTAGCTCTCTGAATTCTGCTTTCAGGACCTCATCTCATATTTTACTTATATCGTTGGTGCCTATATACACACCAAGACAACTGGCTGTTCACCCTCTCCTCTTAGAATGCTCTGTGCAGCCGACTGGTGACATCCCTGACCCAAGCACCTGGGAGGCAACATACCATCCGGGAGTCCCGTTTTCGGCCACAGAACCGCCTATCTACTCCCCTCACAATAGAATCCCCTATGACTATGGCCCTATGAGTCTTTTTCCTGCCCTTATGAACAGCAGTGCCCACCACGGTGCCATGATCTTGGCAACTGCTGCCCTCCCCTGGTAATCCTAAGTCCCTAAGTTCTTAAAATCATCACGTTGTTCTAAAAAGTGCCTACACTACCGCAGGTAAGGATAATGTATTTCAAATGTTTGAGCAGGAGATGAAGCTAGCTTTATCAAGCAACTACTATGCAGCAACGTGACTGATGTTCACCATTAACAAGATGTCACTAATAAGCCAAAGAGATGTTCTGCTTATTACACAAATGTGTGATGGGGTATATGAATTTCATTGCTCGTGTGATACCAGGAAGGTAAGTTGCATTTCAAAATGCAACTTATCAATCATATCAAACATCATATCCTTTTGGCTGTTCATATCAACCAAGATGCCAATGGCACCCAAGTGATCTACACTTACAAAATTCAAAACTCTCCAACATTGGCTGTGATGCTATGATTAGATAGCATTTGCTGAATATGTGAAGAATTATCCCCACAATCAGTTTAGGATTGCCAATTGGATTTGCAGTGTGGTATACTTGTATGTACTGGAAACTACATGTGTAAAGATATAGGGCCCCAATGTTTGCAGATGGAAAGAAAAAATACATATATTGTCCATTCCAATTCAGTAGAATAGATGACAACCATTCACTGGTTTATTTCTCAGGGCAAACCATGACCAAACAGAGTCAACCTGTCTGGTTTAAGAATTAAACAAAGCTTAGCAGTTAACCGTCAGTCATTATTAACTGCTGCATTCACCTTGACAGTGCATTTACCAATCAGACTTCACTTGCTGAGCAATCAGCAGTCTCTGTTCATAAAGCCTAAATGTTAGCTTCCTCTTCAATTGATATTCTTGCAAATTATTCTGATAAATGCAAAATGAACAAAATATCTTTTTTTCTCAAGAATACTTATATTCTGTACTATCAAAGGAGTATCAGCTAACAAGTTATATGCACAGCTAACACTGAAGATGCGTAAACTCCATTGTGCGAGTTATGAATCGACTCTCACTTTTTATAAGTTTTGTAATGTACCGACCCTGAAGATGAGATTGGCACGTGCATAAGGAACACAGCATCAGACAAGAGAGAGTAGCAAGCTTTTCTCAGGTCTGCACTGCACATAGATTCTCATTATTGTTAAAACCCTTTCAATAGAAAGATTTCCCTAATTCTTGTACAATCTTGCTACTGGGGCTAACATCTTTCCTTGATAAACTACTCATAAAATAAGAAAGATTACTGCAGACTGTAAAAATAAGATCTGAATGCATGAAAAATCGAGATCCAGTCCACATCAATCAATAGACACAGCTGCACAACTATGACTCTGTTTGTCAGTTGAGTTTCTTGGCCAATTTGCAGCGCTAAGTGCAATAATCACAGTTTATTATCCATCTGCTGCATCTGCTTTGTAAGATATTACACTACAAGCTTTAAATTAGCCCTGGGTCAGATAGCATCACAACAAACAAATCTGTGGATAATAAGGTAGTTTACTAGAGCACATTAGATGAGTACCTGACTGATGATGAGGCAGAATAATTTGATGTGAATGTGAGTGCAAAGAACATGGTTATGTGTATATTCTGTGCTAATATCACATCAGATACTTTTCAGTGAGGTGATTCCATGATTAAAATTATGATCTCATTTAAAAGGCCAGACAACGCATTCCCAAATTTATGTTCCACTTCTGAGTGTAATAGTAACAAAAACTTCAGTTCATTTATGCAACTGAAAAATTCTGGCTGGATCTTCATCAAAACAAATAGCAATAGAAGGATTTTTGGACTTGTAGCTATTGTTGCATCTTGGAAGAGATTACTTTATAATGGTTTTAATGATATGACACAGGTTTAATACATACACAGATATATCTGAAATGGTGCCTTGGGGCAGCACGGTGGCTCAGTATGACTCACAATGCCAGGGACCTGGGTTCGATTCCACCCTCATGTGTCTGACTGTGTGGAGTTTGCACATTCTCCCAGTTTCTGCCAGGTGCTCTGATTTCCTCCCAAAATGCAAAGATGTGCAGGTTAGGTGGATTAGCCACGCTAAATCACCAATAGTGTGCAAGCTGGGTGGGTTAGCCATGAGAAAAACAGGGTTACAGGGATAGAGTAGGGTGGGATGCTCTTTAGAGTGTTGGTGTAAACACAATGGGCCGAATGGCCTGCTACCACACTGTAGGAATTCTATTATGTGGACATCTGTAGGCAACATTTATTGGTCTTCCCTAATATTCCAGAAGGCGGTTACGAGTCAACCATGTTGCTGTGTGTCTTTAGTCATGGGCTGTTTAGATCAGGGAAGAAAGGCCAACTTCCTTTCCTTAATGATATTGGTGAAGCAGATGGGCTTTTATGAAGATTAGCACTGGTTAAGTGGTTATCAAAATTTATTTCAAATTTTTTATTGAACTCAAATTCCACCATCGGCCATGGCAGGATTCCTGTCTGTAGAATATGAATGTGAAGTGCTGAATCACTAATCCAATGACATTGGAACATAATTGTGCCAATGTCTCCCTTACTCCAATATGTTACAGACTGGTTTTTATCTGTGTACTCATGAAAAAGTCAAGTTTATGAGAAAAGATTGGGAGATAAAATTTAGAGTGTTTACGTTTTACATGAGTAATCTTTTCAAAGAGTTGAAATGTCTGTCCCAAGCTATCAATATGTATTTCTGATATTTTAATGAAGAAAGAACAATTGTGAAACACACAAGACTGCTGTCACCGGACTTGCTCCCAAAACTTTATGAAAATTGAAGGATTTTTGCAACAAATGTCAGGGTTGACTGAAACATGAAATGTATGCAAAGGATGTTGAGGCTAATAATCCAGAGTTGATACTCACAGAAGATTGACTATAACTTGAATATATACAGTACATGTAAAGTGCTTATGGTATTCAAAAAGGACAGTAACACAAGTAGCTTAAGGAAGAATAGCGAAGAACTAATGATGATGTGTTTCAACATCCAAAAAATCTTTAGAGTTACTTGGTGTGTGTGTGATAATACTGTGGCTTTAAGAGGTTATTTTGTCCTCTTTTGGTTTTTTTTTAAAAGAGAGCAATTGGAGAACAGGTGCCGAACAGTTTATGAGAAGCTAAACAGTGTGTAAAGCCTTTGGTGTTTTATTTAAAAACTGAAACAATAGAAGCAGCCTGAGTGGGTGGAGTCAGGTTTCCACCCACAGAACCAGGGATTTTTAAACAGCAGTTGCTGTTGGGGTCTTAAAGAAATGGAAGCTATTTTTTCCTCTCTCAATTACAGTTAAAATGTGGGGTTCTCTTCCCGGGCTGCTGGTTTGCATGTGAGCTGAATATGTTTTCTGAATTTGCCTATTTCCAAGGGTGCTTATGGGATGTTATTATATTGGAATAGTTAATAGGTAATAGTTACTGCATCTTTTAATCTTTGAGTCTTCCAATAGAACATACATAGAACATAGAACATCACAGCGCTGTTATTGCGCCGATCTGTGAAAATAATCTGATACCTATCTAACCTACACCATTCCACTATTATCCATATGTATGTCCAATGCCCATTTAAATGCCCTTAACACTAATGAGTCTACTACTGTCACAGGCAGGTTGTTCCATCCCCTACCACTTTCTGAGTAAAGAACCTAACCCTAATATCTGTTCTAAATCGATCACCCCTCAATTTAACAGTATGTCTCTTCGTGTTAGCCTACACCATCCGAGGAAAAAGGCTCTCACTGTCCACCCTATCAAACCCTCTGATTATCTTATATATTTCAATTAAGTCACCTCTCCAACTAAAACAGCCTCAGTTCCCTCAGCCTTTCCTCGTAAGACCTTCTTTCCATGCCACACAGCATCCTAGTAAATCTCCTCTGAACTCTTTCCAAAAGTTCCACATCTTTCCTATAACACGGTGACCAAAACTGTACTTAAAACTCCAGGTGCGGCCTTACCAGTGTCTTGTACAGCTGAAGCATGACCTCGTAACTCCTAAACTCAATCCCCCCACCAATAAACACCAACACACCATAAAACCTTCTTAATAACCCTATCCACCTGGGTGGCAAATTTCAGGGATTTATGCACCAGGACACCAAGATTTCTCTGTTCATCTACACTACCAAGAATTTTACCATTAGCCCAGTACTCTGCATTCCTGTTACTTCTTCTGAAGTAAACTACCTTACACTTTCCTGCATTAAACTCCATTTGCCATTTCTCAGCCCAGCTCTGTGTCTTATCTATGTCCTTATGTAACCCACAGCATCCTTTGGCACTATCCACAATTCTGCCTACCTTAGTATCATTCGCAAATTTACTAACCCATCCTTCTACACCCACATCCAGATCATTTATAAAAATGACAAACAGCAGTGGCTCCAAAACAGATCCTTGTGGCACACCATGGTAACTGAGCTCCAGGATGAACATTTCCCATCAACCACCACCCTCTGTCTTCTTTCAGCTAGCCAATTTCTGAATCAAACCACTAAATCACCTTCAATCCTGAAGCTCCATATTTTGTGCAATAGCCTACCATGTGGAACCTTATCAAATGCCTTACTGAAGTCCATATACACCACATCAACTGCTTTACCTTCAATCACTTCTTTTGTCATTTTCTCAAAGAACTCATGAAGGTTAGTAAGGCATGATGTTCCTTTCACAAAACTGTTTTTAGTATCCCTAATCAAATTATTCCTTTCCAGATGATTATAAATTCTATCTCTTATAACCTTTTTCAACACCTTTTCCACAACCGAAGTAATGCTCGCTGGCCTATAATTACCAGGATTGTCCCAACTCCCCTTCTTAAACAAAGGAACAACATTTGCTATCATCCAGTCTCCTGGCACTACTCCTGTTGACAATGATGACATAAAGATCAAAGCCAAGGGCTCTGCAATCGCTTTTCTGGCTTCCCAAGGAATTTGAGGATAAATCCCATCTGGCCCAGGGGTTTTATCTATTTTTAGATCTTCCAAAATTGCTAAAATCTCCTCTTTGTCAACCTCAATCTCATCGAAAGTAGTAACCTGTGACTCCATATTCTCACTAACATTGGAAAAGGGCAATGTGAATACTGATGAAAAGTATTCATTAAGTACTTCCCCATGTCCTCAGATTCAAAACACAACTTTCCACTACTATCCTTGATTGGCCCTAATCTTAATCTAGTCATTCTTTTATTCCTGATGTACATATAGAGTTAAGTTATTCCAAGTACTTCCTTCTTTTGTTGTATTATAACCTTAGTATTTGAATAAATTGTGTTTTACTTAATGTTGAATAGTTTGACCAATTAAATTGCATCTGGAACTCAACACCTGACATTTACCTTAAAAATCAGAAAGAAATTAGGATCTAGGCTACCATCCCATATTCACATATGTGATTACGTTAACCTTTAATAAAGTCATTTTTTTAAAAATAATTGATAAACATGTCATTTTTTGAAAATACAATATATCTGTTGAATACCCATAATCACATCAGCATCTTTTTTATTTTCTCCTGATTCTCAACATTTGACATTTATCACAAGGTCACAACTATGTACATTACTGGGAAGAAGCATCTGAAATACATTGACATTATTACCAATTACTTCAGGTCTCACTCTTTACAGTCCAACTAATTGAACCAAATGGGCTAGAATTTGCAATCAGCAGCAAAGAGATCCAAACCACCAAACACCTCATTGACAGCTCCCCACAAAGATTTTGTGGGATTTTGAGACAAGACTTGTTCTAATCTGGTGCCTGATCCATTTTCTGCCATTAATGGGGAACTTTAGATTAGATTAGATTAGATTACTTACAGTGTGGAAACAGGCCCTTCAGCCCAACAAGTCCACACCGCCCCGCAGAAGCGCAACCCACCCATACCCCTACCTTTACCCCTTACCTAACACTACGGGCAATTTAGCATGGCCAATTCACCTGGCCTGCACATCTTTGGACTGTGGGAGGAAACCGGAGCACCCGGAGGAAACCCACGCAG
>NC_057720.1:26176642-26186551 GCF_004010195.1 Chiloscyllium plagiosum | reverse complement strand
TGGCCTAGGAACCCTCCAACCACAAGGGATGAATGCAGATTTCTCCAGCTTCCTCATTTCCCCTCCCCCCACCTTATCTCAGTCCCAACCCTCGGACTCAGCACCGCCTTCTTGACCTGCAATCTTCTCCCGGCCTCTCTACCCCCACCCTCTCTCCGGACAATCACCCTCACCTTAACCTCCTTCCACCTAATCGCATTCCCAACGCTTCTCCCCCAAGTCCCTCCTCCCTACCTTTTATCTTAGCCTGCTTGGCACACCTTCCTCATTCCTGAAGAAGGGCTTATGCCCGAAATGTTGATTCTCCTGCTCCTTGGATGCTGCCTGACCTGCTGTGCTTTTCCAGCAACACATTTTTCAGCTCTGATTTCCAGCATCTGCAGTCCTCACTTTCTCCAGGTTGGAGTCATACCTGGCACAGAGGTCAGTTCTCTCAACTCTCAAACAATGTTAGAGTTCCCATTTCTGAGCTGGAAGACCTGGATTCACAGGTGTGAACAGGTCGATTTAAGAAAAAAGGTAGACCTTTTTTCTTAAATCAATCTGTTCACACCTCTGAATCCAGGTCTTCCAGCTTAGAAATGGGAACCCTCGCACTGCATGAGAGCCGAGTACCTCAGTATACTGTCCTCGGCCCAGTTATCCTCAACTGCTTTATTAATGACCATTCGTCCATCATAAGGTTCAGAAGTGGGTATGTTCGCCAATGATTACACAGTGTTCAGCACCATTCACAACTCAGAATCATACAATTATAGAATCCCTACAGTGTGGAAACAGGCTATTCAACCCACCAATCCTCTGAAGGGCATCCCACCTTCAGATACTGAAGTAGTTCATATAGAAGTATAACTATAACCTGAACAATATTAATATAACCTGAACAATATCAAGGTTTGGGCGACCAGTGTCAATAATGTTCGTACCACACAAGTTACAAGGATGACTATTTCTGAAAAGTAAAAATCTAATCATCACTTCTTGTCATTCAATAGCTTTACCTTCACTGAATCTTGGAATGTCACCATCCTTGTACATCATTGATCAGAAACTGAATTGGTCGACCCCTGTAAGTACAGTGACTACAAGAGCAGGTCAGGAGCTAGGCATCCCGTCATGTGTGAATCATCCCATGACTCCCCAAAAACCTGTTCACCATCTACAAGGAGGAATACTTCAAATTGCCTGGATCAGTGCAGCTTCAACAACATTCCAGAGACCATCCAGGACAAAGCAGCCCCCTTGATTGACAGTACATCTATAAGCATCCACTCCCTTCACCATAGATGTTCAGTAGCAGCAATGTGTACAATCCACGAGATGCAGTACAGAAATTCACCAAAGCTCTTTTGATACCACCATTCAAACCTCCAACCACCATCAGGTAGCAAGATACATAGGAAAACCATCGCCGGCTAATTCATCTCTAAAACATTTACCATCCTGACTTGGAAAAATATCACTGTTCCTTCAGTATTGCTGGATCAAAATCCTGGATCTCCATCCCAAAGATCAGCTTGTGTGGACCTCCAGAAAACAGCAGTTGTTCAAGAAGGCAGCTCATCATTTCCTTCACAAAGGTTACTCGGGTTACGTAATAAGCCCTGGTCTAGTCAGTCCATGAATGACTGAAAAAAAATCCAGTCACTTCAGAGTAACTGATTAGAAATAATAAATATAACCTTTTTTTGTCACTAAAATACAACATGACTGCATTGATTGACTTTTCAGTCGGCTGTAGCATCATTTGTCGTTGGCTTATTACATGGATCACTATAAGCTATTTATCACGATTCGTCATGAGTCCTCAGTTGACCTTACAAATCAGAAATTTGCTTTTCCTTATGAGAGCAACTGATGTTGACCATCAGGTTCAAGTTGGAGAGTTAAATCGAGAGCTGCTTAGGCAAGTCAGAGAGACTATAGGAAATTGTAATGTGATAATCATACAGGATTTCTAATACACTGAACAGAGACAACCAGAAGGGAGGAATGGAAGTACAAGTAATTTCATGAAGGTGTTTTTAATAAAACCTTTAATGCAGAGCACTGCAGAAGATGTAATATTAAGTATTGTTTTAGGACTTCATTAGAAGTGACTAATGCTTTGCAAGCAGATGGAGATTTGGGCTGGAGCAAATATTATGCCTTTCGATTGAATATTGTGTTGACGTCGATAGGCAAAGATGTCAATGTAAAGGTATACTAGTTAGGAAGGTCACATTTTGAAGGCATAATTACATCTCTAAGGATGATTAAATTGGAAGTTGAAGTTTACAAAATGGCAGCAGAAGAAAATTGAGAAGTTCCAATGCATTGTCTTTAATTGGATTCATTTCTGAGTTAACATCGTTAAATTTGCATTTGTAAAACAACTACATGTCAGAAACTGATGATCCATGTCCACAACAAATGATATTACAAAAGCAAATTGCTGTGGGTGTTGGAAATTTGAAATAAAAACAAAAAAAGTCTGCAAGTATAGATCTTCTCCAGCAACATCTCTGGAGAGAGGAACAGAGTTAACAGGCAGGAGTTTCTTTGTGGGCTTCAGAACAGCTACCAGGTTCAAATGGAGAATCAAAACTCGCAGTGTGCGTGGAGAACACTCAGTTGTGATTTTTCCCTGAATTGGCCCATTAATCGATAGTGTGAATCCAACTAAAGATGGTGGCAGTAGTGGAGTACTGTGTACAGTTTTTGTCTCCTTACTTGAGAAGGGATGTACTGACACTGGAGGGGCTGCACAAGAGGAATCTTATAGAGACATATAAAATTATGAAGGGAATAGTTAAGGTAGACGCAGGAAGGTTGTTTACACTGACAGATAAAAGTAAAACGAGGGGGTATGGCCTTAAAATAAGGGGGAGCAGATCTCGGACTGAGTTGAGGAGAAACATCTTCACTCAATGCATTGTGAATATGCAGAACTCCATGCCCAGCCAAGCAGTTGAGGCTACTTCATTGAATGTTTTTAAGGTGAAGGTAGATTTTTGAACAGTAAAGGAATTAAGGGTTATGGTGAGAGAGCAGGTAAGTGGAGCTGAGGCCATGATATTATTGAATGGTGCAGCAGGTTGACAGGCCCGATGGATTACGACTGCTTTATTTCTCATGTTCTTATGTCTCTAAGTTGAAAAGTCAATCAAAGACATTCTGGTTTGAAAACAGCAGTAAGATGAAATGCTAGGTAAGTGATGTGTCCTCACTCGTAGCTTTTTCAATTTTAAAGAAAGAAGAAACACCTTTGTGGGAAGCACAGTTGTCCACAGGGCAGCCATGGTGGTTAGGGAGGTGGGATGGAACTATCTATTATGCTCCTCTGCCACTAGGGGGCGAATCCAGGTGTCTGTACTGCTCTGCCCACTTGTGAGTCCAATTGGAAAATCTATCACTGAGATCATGTGCTCAGTAGGGAACCAGAATGACAGGTGGCATTGCCTACGTCCATAATGGACTAAAAATTCAGGTCATTCAGCAATTACTGGAACTGGAAGAAGGTACATACAGAAGTTTTTAAACAATGGAGAATGATAGAGAGGGAAGGAAAGAACAGAAGGTATGAGATAGGATGGGAAGAGGGATTAAAAGGCAGAAAGGTTAATGGTGCAAGGAAAAAGGATGATGATAATGAGACATCTTAAGAAACAAAAGATGAGTTGAGAAAACATGTCGATGGGCAAAGTAGAAAATCCACCAGTAGCTGCAGTTTGGAGTGAATAGGGTCAGAAGCTATTGAAATCAGCCCTGAGTCTAGTGGGTATAAAGTTTCAAACTGTTCCAGGAAGCAGCATAGGACAGTGAAAGGATGGGAATATGTTAAAATAGAAAGTGCCCTGTTGCTCAGGCTCAGGCTTTCAGACTAAATAAAGATGTTCAGCAAAATATTAATACTGTGTGTTTGGTCTCCTCACTGCAGAATCGACCAAATTGTGAGCAGTAAATGCAGGAAAGTAAATCAAATGAAATAGGAGTACATTGTTGTTTCACCTGGCAGGAATGTGCAGGATCCTGAGTGTGAGAATGATCATGTGAAAGAGTGGATGCTGCACTTCTGTTTTTGTTGGGGTGATGAAAGAGTAGACAAGGTGCTGTCGAGTGAGTGGTTCTTTTTAAAATGCTGAAAGGGAAGGGGAAGGTGTGCCTGGTGATGGCATCATATTAGAGGTGAAGGAAATAGTGTAGATAAATCCTTTGGAATGTGGAAGCTTCATGAGGTGGAGTGATAAGAGGCCCCTTTTATGGCTGTGGGAGGAAAGGGAAGAAGTGAGGGTTGCTGTGGTTCTGTTCGCCGAGCTGGAAGTTTTTGATCAACTAGCCACGAAACGACACAACCAGCTATCCCTAGTAGCCACACACGCAGACGACAAGCAACGTGAATTTGACTGGGACAACACTACCATTATAGGCAAGCGAAACAAAGAACAGCCAGGGAATTCCTAGAAGCTTGGCACTCATCCACAAACTCCATCAACAAACACATCGACCTGGACCCAATATACCGGCCACTACAGCGGACAGCTGAAACTGACAACCGGAAGCGGCAGGGACAGGCCACTATAAATGCCAGAGGAAACACCACAGAAGCGCTTCACAGGAGGCTCCCAAGCACTGAGGATGTCACCTAGACAGGGGATGAAACGCTTGCAACAAAAACTTCCAGCTCGGCGAACAGAACCACAGCAACGAGCACCCGAGCTACAAATCTTCTCACAAACATTGAAGAAGTGAGGGTGGATGCGCAAGCAGACAGTTGTGGCTCTAGTTGAACACAGGAATCCACAGACGAACAAAAATGAAGACCTATTGGAAGTAATGGTATGGAAGAATCCACCATCACACTAAAAAGAACAGAGCTGGTGAAACTGGGAGCAGTGTGGAAGGAAGTATAATCTGATAACTATAGGGGCTTATAGTAGATAGTGACATCAGTGACAACTTGGCAGCAGAGTAGGTCTCCTCAGCTGGAGCTCATCTGCGCCATCCATTTCTTTTATTTTATTTTCTCTTTTCTTGTTTCTTTTTTCTTCTTGCCTCTTTGAACCTTGAGTGAAGTTGTCATGGACTCTTGGCCTCAGTGCGGACTCCTGGCCTCGAGATTAATCTGGAGCAGACATCTGGTCTTGAGAGCCTGTAGGTGAGGCCTGGTATGGCCTGGAGATGAGCCCTGGTATGGTCTGGAGGTGAGGCCTGGAGTTGTCTGGTGGTAAGGCCTGGTGTGGCCTGGAGGTGAGACCTGGTGTGGTCTGGGTTGGAAGAACTGTTACTCTGAACTTTTTATTTCTTTATTTTTCTCATTTATTCTCTGTGTTTGCGTGGGTTTCCTTCAACTGCTCCAGTTTCATCCCACAATCCAATGATGGGTTGGTTAGAAGGATTAGCCATGGGAAATGTAAGGTTATAATATAGGGTGGTGGTGGTGGGGTCTGCTCTTCAGAAGGTTGGTAATGGTCTTGGTGGGCTGAATGGCCTATTTCTGCACTGTAGGATTCTATAGCCTATTTGTCCCTGTTAAAGGCATTTTTGCTACATGTGTTCGCATGCTATAATAGCAGTGATTTCTGTGATCAGATTTTTTTTTGATCAGGAAGCATCTGAAATGAACAATTATGATGAACTGTGAAGATAGCCCAGTGGAAAATTAATGTTAGAGAAACTAAGGGTGACAAGGGGATTGTAATGTAATGTAGACTATTTATACAATGATTTTCAAAGGAAAGATCAGTCTGGAAAGTTGGTCATTAACTACCTGGCAAAGGGATTGTGGGTGATGGTGAAAAAAAACTCAGACTTGGTTGAAAACATACATTCTTAGCAGAGAGAAGGCAAACCTTTCTGAAACCTGGTTTCAGAAGAGATTTCTGTTGGAAAACTATGAACAGTTGGAAGATTCGGCTCTAAGGATGGTGAAGGGGAGTGTGAACAAGTGATGATCTGGAAAAGCAAGAAGGGCTTAGATTTTATCATAATAATTAAACAAGGTATGGCAGGTGCTAGAGATCCGAAACAAAAGTAGAAATTGCTGGTGAAAGTCAGCAGGTCTGACAGTATCTGTGGGAAGAATGCAGAGTTGATGTTTCGAGTCTGATGAGCCTTCATCAGAATGAACGTCATCAATTTCACCAAATTTTGGCAAAGTGTCATTTTCAAATTTCTCATTTTCAAATTTCATGGATATCTCTCTGTGAGGCCGAGCATCTTGGGCCATTGTCTCAAACTTGTCTTATTAATTAAAACCACTGTCTGCTTCTGCAGTCCAATAGCAGCTCAATCCCCTCATTTGCTACAGCTGAAAGTACTGCTGGGATACCTCAGGATCCATGGCGCCATCATTAAATGGCCTTGATGCACCCAATCACAGAAAATAGAAATAGGGTGGAAAGATGATGCAGAAATTCACCAATGATCTCATTGAATGATGGATAGGTTTGAGGGTCGTAATGAACAATCAAATCAGATCTTGATATCTAGAATGAATATGTAATAGTAGGAGGATTCAGAAATGAGAGGAATATAAAAAGGAGGGACTATACCTCCTGAATTGATCAAACTGTATATTGAGTAGATATCATGCAGATTTATTTACAGTATTTGATTTAAGTTCTGGCCAATGGATTAATACCACAACAGTAATTGTGGAAGAAGGGACAGCATCAGGGGAGAAGGCTATCACAGTTGAGGATCAACTGTTGGATAGATTGAGTGAATGTGCTGAGCTAGCGGAGAGGAAGTTCACACTTGAAGGCTATTCAGAGTCAGGAAAAAGAAGTTAGCTATAAAGGTGAACATTATAAAAGATGAAAGAAATAATTGATGCAGATATGTCAATCTTACTGATATTGATCCAAGTCCTTTTGTGATAGTAGTTTGTGGGAGAAATCTTTGTTGTAAAATTGAGTGTGGAAAGAAAAATCTAAGGTACAGAAATCAAAGGAATTTTAATCAGGATGTTTCATAATCAAGCATGAGAAGCTTTTGAGAATGTAAGTGAGTGAGAGCAAGAGGGAGGGATTTAGGCAGAGAGGTAACTAAGGTTGAGGGAGTCATGGATAATAAGGATCGTGAGGAAGTTGGGAATTGGGTCTTCAACCTCCTCAGTTGGCTGCAATAAAAAATATTAACACACAGTCATACCTCAGTCTAGTTAAAATGTAGTTAACTAGTTCACCAGAAACTATAAGGACCCAGTTACAACGTTTCCTCAAGTGAAAGAGCAATTTTATTAATAAGCTGACTCTCAGAAAATAAAGATGCAACATCAAACACACACACAAACACTGACAAAATTATAAACAGAATATAGTGTCTAGTTCAGAAGGGAAGATAAAAGAATATAGTTAAAAGTCTTTAAGACATTAGCCTTTAACCAGAGACCATGGTTGGTTATGGGTATCCTGGATCAACAGCAACCATGAATATTGCAGATACTTTTGAGTTTTCAGTGTTTGGATATCTCTCTGAATCATTTGCTTTCTCACCAGTTGTTTTGCCTTGCTTGAGAACAAAGAAAGAGAGAGAGAAAAAACCCTGTCCAATTGTAAATCCATTTCCTCAGTTCTATAAAATGACTTTGTTTGAAGAAAACATTCATTTATGTATTCCTGTATCTGGGTTTATTATCTCCCAGCTGGATAATTGGACGCGAATTTTTAATCATGTGATCCTTTTATAAAGGAGTAAATCAAATCAGAGATACATAAAGGGTTGGCTGAATGTGGAATCGTTTTGTTTATTTCAGTTCATGTTGATCTTGTTTATTGATGGTTTTGTGAAGCTTGGCTCAACCTGCAGTCAAATGATTACTAAAGCTATTTTTATGGCAGTGATTTTTCCTTTTGAAACCATTTATGTCTTTGAACATCCAAGGTATTAAAGTCAAATGATAGAAGTTAAAAAACTGGTAGTCTATGCTTAATCATTATCATATCATTCTCAAATCATTAGATAAAATGAGGAGACTTAAAGGGAATGAAATCATTGCAGGAGAAAGTGAGGTCTGCAGATGCTGGAGATCAGAGCTGAAAATGTGTTCTTCAGGAATCATTCCTGAAGAAGGGCTTATGCCCGAAACATCGATTCTCCTGTTCCCTGGATGCTGCCTGACCTGCTGCACTTTTCCAGCAACACATTTTCAGCGATGAAATCATTGCAATTCATTTATGCCAGCTTGCTTCATTGGTAGCACTTCTGTCTCTGAGAGAGAAGGTTGTGGGTAAGGCACATCCCCAGACTCAAGGATGTAATTTATCATTGCAGGAATGAAAATGTTGGATTGTCATTGGTGTATTTCTTCAAGTAATGTCCATCTCAGAATCTGTCTGTATGCTGTCATGGTTCACACCAATGTTAAATTTCCACTGCAAAACTTGAAGATTCAACATGGCCAGTATTGATTCACATTGTCATGTACAATAAAAAAAATCTGTGGCAAATATTATAATGTTAGTGACACCAAAACTATATTATTACACCACAGAGTTTAACATAATAGAGATCTCAAATGTTGTAATGAAATAAATCACTAATATCAAAATGTAAATGTTCATAGTTGACTAAGCTGTTGATTAGAAATAAAATGAAATAATTGAAATCAGTAAGACAGTTCAATAAATTCAAATCTTTTTCTATCTAATTAGTTGTCTCCAATATTGAATAGATTTTGAACATATGGAACTAATGAAGATTTGTTTATTTAATATGAAGAATGAACAGTTTGTTGTGTCTTGGGAATGAGGTTTTTTAAAATAATTTTTCAGCTCTTGCAGCTTTCAACTCCAGATTAAGAATGTGTTACTACAATTTCTCATGGATAATGTTACTGCTACTATTGCTTAGTGAAAGCTCAGCTTGTGACATAATAGATCGCATTTCTGAGTCAGAAAGTCTGCATTTGTGTCCCACATTTGTCTGCTGGCTAAAGAAGGTGCTGTCATAACAGGGCCAAACAAATTAATTCTCACCTTGAAAATCGTTCCAACATGTGCTAATGGTGGGGAACTATGTTTAGGAGAGATTCCTGGTCAGCTATGTGGTGGAAAGAAAGTTGGAGCTTCTACTATCACTTCAGACTGTAACGTGCATGTCACAGAAACGTGAACTCTCACACACCATCATCAATATTGATTGATTAAAACACAAGATGAGAAATAAATGCTCAATCAAAAAGTATGAAGTATAAAATTAATGCGATTACGTCAATTCACATTAGGAAAGATTAGTTATTTGAAACATACCTTCTGAGAAGCGACTGTAGCCAATGACCATGTAATACTGGAAAGCCTGTTGTTAGAGATGGGATAAGACAAAACAATACAGGAGTGGGAGGAAAGCTGAATTATTTCAATATGAAGTGTTTTTGGAGATTGATCCAAAGCAGGAAAACTGATGGGGACAAGAAACAGAACTTGGACTTTTGTCAGATTGAAGCATGGAGCAAAGGACCCACTCTGTACTACATCCTCAGGAGAATTCATACTCTCAACAAACAGTATTTCAATTCCATCTCAAACATCAAAAACTGTAAGTACAACAAACTTTTATCCACCCACCTCCATAACCAACGCTCCTCAAACATTCCAGAAGATTCCCCTGGCCTCGGAACCTATTCCGCTATTAGCCATGCGGCTGATGTAGCTGCCACCCCTGCGCTGATTGATGATGTCACTTCCGCCCCCATCATGGCCACTCCCACAACCACTTCCACCCCTCACAATTCCTCATGCATCACACGTGACATCACTTCCGCCCCTGACATCATCGCTGATGCCACCTGCTCAGTGACTTCCGCCACCCCTACTGCCGTGGTCACCACCACTTCCGCCCCCTCCAGCGCCTCTCACCTGCATTCTGCTGACACACCCCCCCCAGACCCCCCTCTCACTATCCCCACCCCCCAGAACCCCGAGGGGA
>NC_057720.1:26168022-26173915 GCF_004010195.1 Chiloscyllium plagiosum | reverse complement strand
CATCCCCTCCCCCACTCACCCATTGTACTCTATGCTACTTTCTCCCCACCCCCCCCCTCCTCTAGCTTATCTCTCTACGCTCCAGGCTCACTGCCTTTATTCCTGATGAAGGGCTTTTGCCCGAAACGTCGATTTCGAAGCTCCTCGGATGCTGCCTGAACTGCTGTGTTCTTCCAGCACCACTGATCCAGAATCTGGTTTCCAGCATCTGCAGTCATTGTTTTTACCCCACATGGAGTTAATAACCTGGTGCTATCCAATTCTATCTCTCGTATCAATATATCATTCTGTTCCATTCACTCTTATGTGCTCATCTAATTTCTCTTTAAGTTCCCATGATCGGAAGTTCTTTGTTACTCTCAAATATTTATTTTTTGCCTTGTGTGGCAGAAGATGTTCTGCTCAGCCCATTCAATTTGACAAAAAATGAAATATTTAGGCCATTTGTTAACAGCATTTCTCTCTGTTTCTCAGCCTAAGAATATGATTCTTCTAAAAAATATATCTGCACCAGTCTGCTGAGGGGAGGAAGCCTCTATCTGTTTGCCACAGCATGTAGAGAACTTGAAGAAAGCTAGTGTAATCAATACAGCTGTATTTTAATAAATGTATGCATCCAGGGAAACTGTCACCACATCAGCCCAGTATTAAAAATAATGAATGTGTAGTATTCGGCTATTAATAATACAGATCAATAAAGAGATCATTTGTCAAGGGTTGGAGGATTTGAGCTATAGGGAGAGGCTGAACAGGCTGGGGCTGTTTTCTCTGGAGCGTCGGAGACTGACCTGATCGAGGTTTACAAAATTATGAGGGGCATGGATAGGGTAAATAGGCAAAGTCTTTTCCCTGGGGTTGGGGAGTCCAGAACTGGAGGTCATAAGTTTAGGGTGAGAGGGGAAAGATATAAAAAAGACCTAAGGGGCAACTTTTTCACACAGAGGGTGGTACGGGTATGGAATGGCTGCCACAGGATATGGTGGAGGCTGGCACAATTGCAACATTTAAGAGGCATTTGGATGGGTGTCTAAATTGGAAGGGTTCGGAGGGATATGGGCCGGGTGCTGACAGGTGGGACTAGATTGGGTTGGGATATCTGGTCGGCATGAACATGTTGGACTGAAGGGTCTGTTCCCATGCTGTACATCTCTATGACTCTATGACTAAGTAGCACAGGTGGTCATTTGCATACTGTCACTTGTGTGCAGGAATCTTTAAAATCATTTAATTTTCAAATCATTTAAATCAAAAATGAAGTTCTTATTCACATAAAGAAAAGAGAGAGAGCTAGTGAAAGAAACTCCAGCCCAAAGGAAATTTTGTAATTGTCAAAGAACACGGGTAAAGTGCCAATTTCAAAAATTCTAAACCTTGTTCAAACTCCGAAAGGTAAACAATATCATTAACCTCTCTCTTCACACCAGGACTGTTCCCTTTTTTAAAATCAAAGTTAAAGTTGAAGGAGCCTAGGCTTACTGTTCCAGCTTTTAGTCAGTTATTTGCTGCTATGATGGTGGGATGATATATTTGTATTAGGGCTTATGCAGAGGAGAATAGTTACAATCTTGCTTTTAGTAAACGGTATCTAGATGTGTGATCTGAATCATCCTTTTGATTAATGGCATGTCTTCAGGGAACTATTAGTGCAGTAACTGTTGGCAGCTCACCACTGTCCTTGTTCCATAACTAACTAGGGAATGACAAACTAACATTTGCTGCAATATAAAGAATACAATCCTCATGGCAAAGACCTAAAGAAGATCCATGTCCCTGTAAAAAATCTAATTTGCACAGCCTTCATTTCTTTTCCATCATAAATCAGATTCAGATCATGTGCACACATCACTTCCATGACATCAACACAGCACAGTCAGCACAGATGCTCGGATTGCTGACTCTGGATGCATTAGTAGATGTAACATTCTGAAAACTCCTGTCTTTAACGGCACACCCAATCAAACCTTTTTGCCTCTATAGCCAACGTAATGAATAAACATTAGCATTCGAAGAAAATGCAAACAAAAATGTTTTAAATGCTAATTTAACACCCACATTAGGGTTTTGAAGCTCAAACCTCCAGCTGATTTCCTCCTCTTGACCTTATAAAACATAAAGTATCATCTCTACCTAAAGGGCCTGTTAACAGCTGAGGTTAGTTGTTTTTATTTCTTTCTGGTGGTTTCTATGATGCTACATGTTTTCAGTGTTTTCTGAAGGTGCTTTCAAGTTCCAGAAATCTGCAGGGTGTACTGTGGAAGCTGGGAACGGGTTTTTGCTGACTTCAGGACATTTGAACAAATCGAGTTCCTCAGACATGAATGGGCTATTAGAAGTTCTCTTGGGATCAGGCATCACTGGGAGAATGAGCGTGGATCACACAGAGCTGGCGAAATTGCTGGAAAAGGCTCAAAGAAGAGAAAAATCTGGGACAAAGTCTTTCAACAGGAGGTCACGTCCACCCATGCTGTTCAGAGAACAATTCACTAACCTGAAGTTCAGTGGCAAACTAGAGGTGGTAGCACTGCTGCCTCACAGCGCCCAACACCCGGGTTCAATTCCCACCTCAGGCAACTGTCTGTGTGGAGTTTGCACATTCTCCCTGTGTCTGCACGGGTTTCCTCCGGGTGCTCCGGTTTCCTCCCACAGTCCAAAAATGTGCAGGTTAGGTGAATTGGCCATGCTAAAATTGCCTGTAGTGTTAGGTGAAGGAGTAAATGTAAGGGAATGGGTCTGGGTGGGTTGCTCTTCAGAGGGTCGGTGTGGACTTGTTGGGCTGAAGGACCTGTTTCCACACTGTAAGTAATCTAATCTAATCTAAAAGATCTAAATCTGAAATCAAACAATGCTTGAGACACCTGCACCTCACCAAGGCACTTTGCCAACTGTGGTAATCACATCAAAGTTGGAAAATCCATTGGTGTTAGTAGCTATTCTGCTTCTTTATGCATCTGACTCCAACCAGGCTCCTGTAAATTGCAAATTGTCAACCACCGTTCCATAAAAGAAAATTTATTTGAACCTCTCTTAACAGGAAGAGACAGGTAGTGTGTGTACAAAGCTCTGTAGAGATTGCAGACTTGCCCATGATGTAGAGTGCAATTGTGCTGAATTGGACTGAAGGTGAATGTCAAACAAATCTAGAAAGAAAAGGATACAAACCCCTTCACACATTGCCATTATGTGATATCAAACATTACATCATACGAGACATTGTCTGGTATTCAGCAGCAATCATTGTGTAATCATTCTGTTGCTGTCCTCCACGCTAACTGTGTTTCAGATACCCCAATAACTGTAAAGGATAGCTAATGGGTAACAAGAGCTGTATGTTGATGGCATAGCTCATGATTTGTATACACAATGAGAACCATTTTATTGACCATGACATCCTCAGGCAGTAATTCCAATGCTGGGACTTTCTCAAGGCCCATGAATGATTGGATGTGTGCACCTCAAAATTCATGGTAGTGTATCATATACTGCATAATCATACTGTTAGGAGGAAATATGCCAAAACAGAACAAGCAAGAACTGAAATGCAGGAAAACAAACAGAAAAAGGGGATGGAAGAGGAAGGAAAAGAAGGGACACTATAATCTAATCAGCTACTCCCCATTCTGAGTATATGTGAAAAGATGACTTATGTATTACTCAAACTCTATGTGAATTCCCGATTTTAGCAATAGTCTCTCACTCCTGTCTCAAATTTTATCATCCCTTTCAGATTAATATGTTTTAGTTCTGAACTTCTGATTCATTCACCATCTCTGAATGGTTTTATTTAAATTTAAGTCTTCTTTGGGCTGCAATAGTTCTGACAAAGTATCATCAATTATGCCTACAATAATCCTGTTTAACATGAGTGATAGCTTTAAGTCATAATTTCATCTCTCCAAAGGCTTGTAGGAATCATTGATTGAAATCATCTCGGGGTTCACCTGAATATTGCACTCTTTTATTGAATCTTCCTCTTTTAAGTATGTCATTATTATGAGATGATATAGTCATCAAAGGTTTTGAATAACTCTTCAAATTTGTCTGTTTCATTAAGTATTACCAATTGAGTACATACACTTACTTCTTCAGCTTCTATCTTAGTGGCCACTTTAAAAACTATTCAAAACCTCAAGAATTATCTTCATCAGGATGTCAAGATTGTGCTCAACGTGGACCATATTTAAAATTTAAATCTATTTCTGATGCTACAGCTTTCTAACACGATAAGGGATTTTTTATTAAAGATTTTTATTCTGTAGTAATGGTTGTTATCTCATGCTTTGCTGTATTGCAGAGTTTCCCAACCATCATGATTGTAATAGAGGTCTCCCCGTGCTTTGGGGCCTTGCTATAATTCCCATTGTGATCTACTTTTTTCCTGAAAAATTGTGTGTGCTAGACCATAATCTCACATCCCTTTGATGGAGACATCTGCCTAAGTATCTTAGTTAGCGATTTCCCCCACCTTCCACTCTTTAAACAGATGAGTTTTCTCTTGTTGGTCTTTTAGATTAGATTAGATTACTTACAGTGTGGAAACAGGCCCTTTGGCCCAACAAGTCCACACCGACCTGCAACCTACCCAGACCCATTCCCCTACACCTAACACTATGGGCAATTTAACATGGCCAATTCACCTAACCTGCACATTTTTGGTTTGCGGGAGGAAACCGGAGCAAACCCACACAGACACGGGGAGAATGTGCAAACTCCACACAGAGAGTCGCCTGAGGCGGGAACTGAACCCGGGTCTCTGGCGGTGTGAGGCGGCAGTGCTAACCACTGTGCCACCGTGCCACCCACTCTTAGTTTTATTTTTATAGGTCTGCCTTGTAGAATCCGTGTGCTATGGCGGTGACTCCCAATTGAAGCTTCAAGTTCTTTTTTTTTAGGTTATTGTTCTTTCAGCCTGAACTACTTGAGTATTTAAGGTCTTCCCTTTTGTCACTGACTTGTCAGCTCGTCAATTCAACTCTAATTTGAGACAGTTTTCATAGACCATCAAATCACAATGAAGCCTGAACCTTTGGGGCAGCAAGGTCCTTCTGTTCCCGCACATCTCCTGTCAGATATGAAATGCTTTTGGTGTCACTTTATGAAGTATTGCTCTACATTGTGTTAACAGAATATTTTCACTGGCATCTGCAATCAGCTGTAACTTTTTGCCTCGAAATAAAAACAGAAAATGCTGGAGAAACTCAGTGAGTCTGGCGGCATCAGTGGAGAGAGAAACAGAGTTAATGTTTCAAGTCCAAAGATTCTTCTTTGGAACTCAAAACATTGAATACTCCTCTCTCCATCAATGCTGGGTGAAAGTGGGTACTGCAGATGCTGGAGATTAGAGTCAAGATTAGAGTAGTGCTAGAAAAGCACAGCAGGTCAGGCAGCATCCAAGGAGCATGAAAATCAACTTTTTGGGCCAAAGCCCTTCATCAGGAATCTCCATCAATGCTGTCAGACCTGCTGAGTTTCTCCAGCATTTTCTGATTTCATTTCAAATTTCCAGCATTCACGGTATT
Source organism: Chiloscyllium plagiosum (assembly GCF_004010195.1). Lineage (NCBI taxonomy): Eukaryota > Metazoa > Chordata > Chondrichthyes > Orectolobiformes > Hemiscylliidae > Chiloscyllium > Chiloscyllium plagiosum. The sequence continues at coordinate 26,168,399 of NC_057720.1, read as the reverse complement.
TTGCTTTTATCTATTTGTCTTGAAATTTTCTGGATGACCAGCTTGCTTTTATCGATTTGATTTTTTTCTCAAAGTTTGAAATCTGATTACTCTAAATTAGCACCATTTAAGAATAATGCAGGTCACTGTTGATCACTATGTTGTAGCTAGAACCCACTGTCACCACATCGCTGCTCTGTGAAGCCTAGAGTAATCTAGCACAGGTAAGATTAGTCATCTTCCTGGTTAACTGGATAGTCTTGTTTAGTAAACAAAGTGAAATTTATTGCATTGCTGCAATGATTGTATGATATGAACTGTATTACTACAGAGACCTTGAAGATCACGTCAGATTCTGACCTGTCTCCAACAAGTGTGGATGTGCTTGTTGTGCTACA